>NC_090613.1:1866702-1879440 GCF_004359215.1 Bremia lactucae
GAAAATGAGCCAAGAATCAGCTGGCAGCATCGATCCATAAAGATGCCTGCCACTTGTTCATCAGGTGGCCATCTCATGAACGTCTTGGAGCGTCCACAAGCGTGTGGATGTACTATGAGTGAGTGCGATGGCCTCAATTGTGGTACGGTCGTTAGTACGACTGCACAAGGTCACAGTGTGATTACTAATTACCCTGTGAAGTCAGCTGTCGGCGACTGTGCGAATGCAGGCAGCGTGGAAGGTACACCACTCGAATAAGTCGAGTGGATTGAGACATGAATGTACGTCAGCATCCCGAGGAATTGACCCTCGGCAGCCTGTGGATATATCCCAGGAAGAAACCGAGACATTAAATGTCTTGGTTAATGACGGATTAAGAGTAGGCGTTTAAACTTTTGATCTGTATGCGCCTCCGAATAACTTCGGAGATAATTCAATTACCAACCCTAGAACCTAAACGGTTCTTGAGAGATCTGCATTGTTGTAGAATTAAGTCGATCTGCGTACTCGTCACAGAGGACGAATACGTAACCGATAAACGGTCAGCGGTATTTTTGCAGAGAACAAACGGGTTTTCAGCAGCTCATCGATGGACGAAAGTGTCCTCGATGTGAAGACTTGGATGAGATATATACTACTCGATCCTGGGAGTCACTTAAGACGAATCCTTTATACAAAGATTTGATTGAATTCAGGGATGTATTTCTTGAAGCAGTTCCATGCGAGTTGCCTAAAGATAAAGGCACTCGACATGAGATCGAGCTCAAACCGAGCTCGAAGTGCTGTGTCATGAAGCACTGGCCACTGCCTCGTGAACAAGTACTTGCGATCGATAAATTGTTGATCAATCGATTAAAAGCGGGCCATGTAGGGGAGTCAACCTCCCCATTAGCTCTCCGACTTTTGTGTGCGAAAGGCCACAGGAGGGTGGCGGATAGTGCACGCATTCAATAAACTGAACGCTGCAACGGTTCTGGCTCATACGCCGATACCTAGGAAAGACATAATCATAGATGGTATGTCTAAGAGTACCATCTTTTCGTCTATAAATCTGATGGATGGATTTTATCAGACCCCCATGCGTGAACGGGACATCCCGTACACAGCAGTGAGGACTCACAGTGGGATGCTCTGGGAATGGCAAATAATGCCACAGGGGCTTAGTAACGCCCCTGCAACATTGAACGGATGCGCAACGAATCTGTTGAGACCGGTGCGAGAATTCGCACCGAGTTATTTTGACGATGTATTCGTCCGTAGCTGAGCCATGGACGGAAAGACGGAGGTGGAAGTTCATAAAACTCACATTCGTCAGGTTCTTACACTTATGCGAAAGCACAAGTTGTACGCAAATCTCAAGAAGTGTATATTCGCTGCAAGCGAAATACAACTTCTTGGGTGCATCGTCGGTAAACACAGCGTGCGCCCTGATCCCGGAAAGATCAAGGCAATTACCGACTGGCCAGTTCCAGTCGATGTCAAGGGACTTAAAAAGCTCCTTGGATTAGTGGCGTACTTGCACAAGTACTCCCGCAATTATGCCGAGATGACAGTTCATCTCTCTCGTCTCTTGAAAAAAAAGACGAGAAATGGCTATGGAACGCTGATTTTCAGCGTTCCTTTGAAGGTATCAAGCAAAGCTTGATGCAATCGTTCTTCTTGGCGATTGCAGATCAAGACAGACCATTTCATGTGGTCTGTGACGCCAGCGATTTCGCAATCGGCTGTGCGTTAATGCAATACGATACAGACGGCGCGGAGCGCGTCGTCTGTTACCAATCGCGTCAGCTGCAACCAGCTGAAAGAAACTTCCCGTGCATGACAACGAACTCCGTTCGATGAATAATGCGCTGGCTAAGTTTGGGTCTATCTCCTCGGAGATAGACCGTTCATCGTATATACGGACCATTCGTCATTTCGCACGGCCGTAAATAGCCTATACGTCTCGCAAAGAATGGCGAGTTGGCTATCCTTCTTCGCGGAGTCTAAGTTCTCCGTTGAATGTAAACAGTACGACTTAATGTCGTCGCTGATGCGTTACACGCCGACTTGATTTTTGGCCGGCTGCGCATTCCAAGTGTGAAATAGCCCCACTGTTGCAACACTCATTTCGAGTGTTCCGTCATCATCCTTGTTTGATGACATTAAACAATCCTACACAGAAGATAAGGACCTTCTGCGTTTAATGGATCATCTGATGAATCCATCCTATAAATCTTTTAAATATTTACCGGCTTTCTATTGATCGTCATCCGATTGATACACATCGCGCAACGTTTTATTGTATTACACAGCCGTTGCCGTCGACACTCCACGTGTCGTCGTCCCAACTCACAATTATTTGCGCTTGCGCATCATGTATGAGTGTCATGATGCACCAACAGGTGGGCATCGTGG
The DNA here is from genome assembly GCF_004359215.1 of Bremia lactucae. Classification (NCBI taxonomy): domain Eukaryota; phylum Oomycota; class Peronosporomycetes; order Peronosporales; family Peronosporaceae; genus Bremia; species Bremia lactucae. Next base: position 1,869,100 of record NC_090613.1, read on the forward strand.
ACGTGAGAAAACTTATCTCACAGTAAGTCGCGACTTTTACTTGCCCCGCCAGTATCAGTTCGTTTGCAAGTACATTCGTGCTTGCGAGTTATGTCATCATGTGCGCCTCTCCAGCCTCTACCGCTTCCGGCAGAGTGTGGCAGTCCGTATCTTGGACTTCGTCTTCGGATTTCCCGAAGACGATCACAAAAACAATGGATTTCTTGTTTTTGTAGACAGATTCAGCAAGATGGTACATCTTGCTGCAGTACCAGAGTCTATCACGGCTCCGGGCTATGCCCGTGATTTTATCGACACGGTATTCAAACTCCACGGGTTACCTCGTGAACTGGTCTCGGATAGAGATCCACGGTTTACGGCGGAGTTCTGGCAATCCGTGTTCCGATCTCTCGGAACACGGCTGACTGTGTCAACATCCGATTACCCAGAAACGGATGGTCAAACAGAACGTGTAAATCGCGTCCTCGAATAGATACTTCGAGGTTACGTCCAATCGTATCCGAATTGGAGCGAGTTTTTACCGATGGTCGAATTCGCCATCAATAACTCGGTGCATGCGTCTACAACGCATACGTTGTTCTTCGTGAATGGCTTACGCCACCCACGTGTACCCACCCATTAGAGGGATACTCTAATTTAAGGAAGGGTGGACTCGCACGAGCAAAACCATTTCTGGCTCATGCTCATCACGCGTCAAAGTTAACAACGACGCGAATGATGTCGATGTCGAAGCAATCGACATCGAAGATGAGAAAACTCTCATGGCAGTGCGCACAAAGCGCACTGAAAAATACAAAACAAATGAGTCACAGAGAAATTTCTGCTGACTCGAGAATCAGTAATCCGTTTCGTACAGGATTCCATTGCTAACGCAGTGGACGTCAGACACGGAACGCAGACAAACATGGAAGAGCAAACGTTCATTCATTTAAACTTAATGACCTAGTACTACTCTCTACGGTAACTTACCAAAGCGTGTTGTCACTATTGTACGTAGCAGTAGATCTCTACCCAAGTTCATTGGGCAATTCCGTGTTGCAGAGAAAATGCGTACACAAAAGAATTGCCTCGTAGGATGCGCACGCTCCTACGTATTACGTTGGTCGGCTCCGCCCGTACCATCAGCACGCGGTTTCTTCCGAGGACGGATCTGACCACCCTGTTCAAGAATCCCTAAAAAGATTCTTGTGATCACGAACTAGATTCTCATGCTGAATCTTAAGATACTCATGTCGGGTCCGAAGATCCTCGAAACCGCGATGATCACGAAGAGCGTGATAATTCCGTTCGTACTCCAACATGAAGTACGCACTCTTCGAACGGTCTTCCAACCGTTCGACATTGTGAGCCTGCACCGTCTGCTATAACGAGCGACGCTTACCGCACTCGTGATCAAGTCCCTCCTCCAAATCATGGAGGAAGCGATCGAGTTTGTCGATCTTTGAATCTAAATCCGACACATGGGTCGGATCTAATTTTCACTCCTCCGCCACAACCATTAGTGGATTCCCACGGTGGTCAACATTTCCTTGTGGAACGTATCCAAAGCCACCGTGATGTGAAGGGCAGCGAACTAGTTATCTTGTGTTTGCTGGCGCGGTTCTCCACCTTCACATGACAGCTGGGAGCCTCGTTCCCAGCTGGTTCTGACATTGAGGGCCTCGTCCGTCAGTATGACGAGACCCGTCCGATGGACCTTCTGATCCATCAGAAAAAAAACACGCGCCCCTGGCGCATGTAAATAGATTGCAAAACGTCAATCGCATCCCGCATCTCAATAGAGATGCGACATCTTCCCCAGGGCGATGAAAGGGAATAGACATCCCCTTTTACTCTCTTCGTGTTGTCAACACAACACGGACAGGGATCACCCCACGTGAGGCATGGATGTCCTGTCTCACGTGACAACCGATGCAATTTATACCTTGCACCGGTTGGAGTTCGTTTCTCAAACTTAAAGCGAATCGCGTTAAGTCTTTGAAGCCAGGCTTCGCGTCCAATGTCTTTGACATTGCAAATGAACGCACTCCAGGCTTACATAAGCGAGCCTTTATATCGCTTATTATTGCCATTATACCATCGATGCTTGAAAAAAGCATCGAGATAAAAATCTTCCTCATGCGAAAGTTCTTCGCGCTGGGATCAAGGCCATGTAGCATTGTCGCAAAATATAAGGGATATTTATTGTGAGAAGTAGTCTCTCAAGACAAGCTATTAATTAGCTGTTCGGGCAAAAGCCACGGCTTTTTCTCAGGGCAAGACGAGACATTTTAGTGTCTACGATCCCCTGAGTGGTACCCACTGAAGCAGGGGTACCACACAAACTTTTATTACGATGGCTTACGCCATCGTCACCACCACGCACAGAAGTATGTGCAGGTGACGGCACCGGAGACGGTGCTGGCGATGAGGAATCATCCTCATCGTCGGAACCAAACATGCTGTAGCGAATGCTACCAGCACGTCTACTCGAATGAGCCCCCTCATTTGAAGACTCAGTGTCAGCTGCCTGACGATGATCAGGCGACTGTTCTGTTCTCCCCGAGTCGGCCATTTCTTCCGACTCGCATTTGTAGTCGACCTCCAAAGAGGGGTCGCATTCACGTGTGGTACCACCACGTGCACCCGCAACATTTAGAGTTGAGGGAGAAGTAGTCACTACAGCAGACGAAGCGTTCTCCGCAAGAGGTCGCCCGCGGCTGCATGAACCGCAGCTGAAGGCGCCGCACTATTCGCATACCGCATGGACTTGTTAGCCATGCGATAGAATGAAAAATGATGGTTATGACCAATCAACATCGTTTTCAATAAAGGGGTCTTATAGTGACCACTCTATTCAATAACAATCAAAGTGATTGTCGTTTGAGGGAAGAATTTTGTAAAGGGGTATATCGTTACATGAAATTAACACTTATTGTAACGGGGCACTACGACTTGTACTGCTTCAGTACAAGTCCACTTCGCACTGCCTCAGTGCGAGTGGTGCCTCACATCACTTCACGTACACTAGTACGTGCGGAGAAAGTCTTCTCTTTAAAACACTTGCATAGAGAGGGTTAAATGAAAACTGTATTAATATAGTTAAGTTCTTCTTGTCTATCAACTTAATTCTAACTTATTTATAAACTAAATCAAACACGTACTAAAAGTCTTATCTGTCTTTCTCTTTGCGCGCGTCCAGCGCTGACTGGACCGCGGAGAAGGTAGATATAATGGTCTATATCTACCAATGGATAAGCTTTTAGAATTGTACCGTGTAAAGTAATATTTTACAAAAATTATCCACCTTTTAGATAATATAATAGTTAACAACCTTTAAGTGTTGATTTCATGTAACGATACACCCCGTTACGTCTCAAAGTTACGGAGGTACGACGTTGACTGCACACTGGCAGTTGCGTTTGTGACGGCCAAAGCGACCCCAATTCGACAATTAAATGCGGTGATAGACCCAACCTCACAGACAAGCCGAGCCGTCACCTACCAGTCGCAAAGATTAAGAGAATATGAGTCGCGAGAAAAGTGTATTTCGATGCGCTCACGCGTTTTGTATCAACATGGCTTGCACTTCGGTGGTTTCGAGCCAATCGCCAACAGGGATTCTGTTTTCTTCATCTGTGTCATTTTAAGGCAACAACGAAAAGGGGTGAGCTACGAGGGGAAAGTTTGATGCTGTTTATTATCTTCTTTACCTACTAACCTTTTGGTCTTTCCAATATCTTTTTAACTCCTATTTCTCTTATGCAATCGTGGTGGCTAAAGTATTCTGAAGTGAAATCAGTACTAACCACACTCATCATCCATGCAATACTAGTACATCAGTAAGTCGACGCTACCCTATCACAATGCGGAAAAACAGTCGTTCACATGGTCAACTCCAACACTCCTTTTCGGATGTACTGGCTTGCACTTCCTGGCACTATTCTGGCGATTTGGCGCTTCGGCCTACCTCGCAAGTTTAAGCTATACCCAACAACTTGCACATTTTCATCATCTTCGTTGTATTCAGTACCTGATCAGTGCATCTGCTAACATCAACTCCGAGCAAACAAATATCGGCTTAATGATTTCGCGCCGTGCGAAAATATTCATTTAAAAACTTGACTCGCACGTCAATATAATTTACTTTTGCTGACGACGCTTCGCCTTCGACTTGATTTATCGCCGCTCGATTATCCACTTCATTGACATCGGCAATTTAATCGATACACCAAACTCGTTTAGCATCTCTCAAATTCCCAGCAGCTCACGAGCAACTTTAGATGCAGGTACAAACTCCGCTTCCATTGTCGATCTCGACACCCCGCCCTATTACATTGCAAATCCAATTCACAAGCATCCGTTCATGCTTATCCGCCGCATCATCTGCATCACTGAATGAGGTGATTTCAAGTAAGTTTGGCTATTTCGCAATGCTCTTAAGTTCCTAGTTTGAATGTCTTAGTTCCTTTTATATAGCAAGCCACTATTTTCGCCACCTTCCAATCGTACATTCATTCGCGGCTTGTGCGTCTGTCTGGTCGCCTTGTGTACCACAAAATTGCGACATCCGGTCGTGTGCAACAAGCGATCTACAGCAGCGTACAAAGAAGTGACTGAAAATACTTGATAGAAGCTTTACCCCTTTCTGCAACCTGTAAGAGCAACTCCTCTTCCAACGATTACAACTCGTCCCAATCATTCATTTTCGGTGCACGCGTCATATTCGCCTCTTTTAGTCCAAAGCCGTGCAGTAAATCTTTAATTAATTATTCTTGGTCTAACATGTAGCCGAACACTCCATTTTAATCCGCATCACTAGAAATTTGATAGCATGACCTAGAATCTTTATCGATAGCGACTGCATACTCACAAAACATTGGTTAATCGCCTCAGCATTAGTTTTCGTTACAAGAAGGTCGTCAACGTAGACGCCTACCACCACGTCACTAACATTGTGCTTGTAATACACGCACATGTCTGTAATATATTGAATAAAACCGACTTATGTTAACTTAAAGTGAAGCAATTGGCTCCAAAGTCGCCCCGCCTGCTCTAATTCATAGTGTTTTTTGCAGCCGGAAAACGAGATTCTTGGGGCTCTGCACGCGGAGCGACCGCAATATTTTTTCGCCAATCTCTATTCCAATCGGAGCGCATAAATATATTTCCAAATGCTCTTCCTTATCAGCTTTACCATGTTTGGCGAGTACGCCCCATGCAACAGCCAGAGCTAAAGTTATTTTCACAGTACTCATCTCCATAACCGCGGCAAATGTCATCAAATCGTCAACGCCAAATACCTACAAGCAATGACGTTCTCCCAGGCGTAATGTATTTCCAATCGTTTTGATGTTTTGTTTTAAATATCCACTTGCTGTGAAGATCCTTGTAATCCTTGGGCCGAGAAATTATCGTCCAGACCCACTTCTCTCGAGCGCCGTCAATTCTTCATTGCTGCATTGACCCAACCGTCGCGCCTTGGGTTTCATGGCCTCCTTGCGGCTCCTTGGGTTCGGCTCAATGGTGTAATTCATCACGTCAGACATCGTCTCCTTCTGTTCTTCAGCACCGTCAAACTGTTTTGTCACAGACCGCGAAATATGTCTTGGTCTCGACCAAGTCTTCCTTTTCTTTGGCTTGATATTAACTCGCGAAACCTCATCAACAACTTCGTTCAGCAGATTCGTCTTTTTACACGCGATAACGGCTTCCTCTTCGACATTAATTAGGAGGCCTCGCTCGTCCGCTCCTTCTGACTGGATACGCACGCGCTTTCTGCCACACTGCTTTGCAGCAGCTCAGTCTGTTCTTGCGTAAGTGTCTCGATGTTCGCGACGTGCTGCGTCACAACTACATTCTCCATTCGAAGGTATACTTTACCACCTTTCGTCACGTCACTTTTCCCAAAAGCGTACAGACTTGTGCTCGATGCTGCAATGAGTTCTTGCGCGGGTCGAGATACACAGTGCACTGCGATCCAAACACCATAATTCCACGTTAATCCGGTACTTGAACTGTCAAAACTTCGATCGGTGAAGCTCTGCAAAAATTTGGCCTGGTTGGGCTACGATTAAGGATGTATGTAAAATAATCTACATCATCTTCCCAGTAGCATAATGGCAAATTGCTAACAAACACCATACATCGTGCCATGTTCAGAAAGGTACGATGCATTCGCTCAGCCTTGCCATTGAGCGCTTGATTACGCGCTCGCTTACTTGACGTATCACACCGGCTTGATTGCAGAATAGATCCACATTCGTGTATTCACCTCCGCCGTCTGGACGCAACACGTGTCTACGGCAATTAAATCATTATCGAAGAAAACCAAAAATTCCTTGAACTTGTTTGCTTATCCTTAGGGTCTTTAGCTTAAAGGTCTAGACTAAAGCTTTATAATAGAGAAAAAGTAATTATCTATTAAAATATTTAGTTTCCTACGTAACGATCTTCTATCTTCTACTGAACTTATTGCATTAGTAACTAAGTATGGCGTCTCCTTGCGCACCGCACAATCGTGTCTTATAACGATCGGCGCGGGGTTGATTTTTTTGTACTTCAATCAAACAATTAATAGAGATTGCATCAATATTGACAAATTCGGTAATATCGGAATTATTTAAGTCAAAAGTAATAAAAGTAATAATTTGTACTTCTTTATATATTTCCTCTCATAGAAATGATATTTATTATTCCTATTCTAGGAAATAATATCTATGTAACGGGTCACCCTGTTACACTTGGTTCTAGTCACTACGAGTGCAGTGGATGAATCTCCACGTCATAGGCCTGATGGTGCGTATGTCCTCCGGGTAATGCCAAAAAGGTAGTCTTTTTTCACCTGCTTTAAGAAATATTAGTTAGTTTCATCAGCTTTTTCTACGAATATATTTTCGGTTATTTAGGTATGGTTTATGCAATGTTACTTATACGTTTATTAGAACTTTCAAATTGTTTTGGATATAAACCGAATAAGAAATATTATTAATATCAAATGTATTAGAATTCACGATAAGCTAAATCGTTATGAATATTTAAAAACAAATGTTTTCTAGTTTTAAAAATTAAATTAAATTAAAAAAAAAGGAATCTATTATTGTATGAATAAAAAAAGGGAATCGGTAAAAGACCCCCCGGCGTACACCCTGAATAATTCGATATCGCCACATACCCGGCCTATACAGTCTTGGTCATGGACGAATATTTTAGATATAGATGAGTTTATTGAAAAATTGTACGTGAATTGCTATTTTGTGGCCTGCTACCAATTCGTTGTATTTCTTCAAGAGGACTGAGTGCTCATGCCGCAATATGTTTACTACGGTGCATTTATACTGGTATTAAAGCTTTGCTTACAACTCATTATCAAACGCGGGTGCAAATCGAGATTCCGCCATTGCTGTCCACGCGATATGTAACGGGTTGTCCCGTTACATAAGTATCATTTCCCAAAAGAGGAAAAAGCAAAGAAGTACAAAATTATTATCTTTATTAATTTTGACTTAAATAGTTCCAGTATTACCAAATTTGATATTATTGATGCAATAAGACATTAGCTCTATTGATTCGTTGATTTAAGTCTGAATCAATCCCGCCAATTGTTTCAAAACACGATTGTGCGGTGCGCAAGGAGGCGCCATACTTAGTTAGATATTAATATATTAAGTTCAGTAGTAGGTAGAAGATCGTTACGTAGGAAACTAATTATATCCAAACAGTTTACTTTTTTTAATTCTAAATCCTTGAATTACTTTTGGTAGCTAAAGACCCTTAGCTAATTAGAAACCTTCCTCTGTACTCTTGTGGCCGTGAAGTCTCGAGGCACTCTCCCTACACTGTAATCATTGTAAGGTCAACTAGTACTGATCAGTACTAGTGAAAGGTGCCCCGTTACACCTGATAGCACTTTTGGTCAGTTCAACGGCCATCGCACGTTCCATCCAACATGGACATGTTGGATGAAGAAGGAGGGAGCTTCCAAGTCCCTCATGAAGTTATCACGCAACGTGTCAGAGGTTTCCTCATTTGAGTGACCTCGAATGGAGAGCAATCGAACGAATGAGTTCGGTAGCAGGCGGGCCAGCCGTTGGCGCTATGCTGTTCGCTCTGAGGAGAGATGAACAGCATACGGCCATAGGCCGAATTCATTAAAAACGAGCTCGACGAAGCTCAAGATAAAGTAGCCTTGCTTCACCAGCAAGGCTCTCAACAGATAGAACTGCTGAGACGCCGCTTCCGGTCAACCCAGAGGGTTAAATATCGAAACGAAAAGCCGCCGCTTCCGGTCAACCCAGAGGGTTAAATATCGAAATCTCTAAGTTTGAGGCAGTCGAGGGTGACTCCCTTTTGAGATGGTTCGTCGAATTAGACGATGCCACAGAAGCTCGTCGTATCAGTAATGATGCGACGAAAGTGAAATTTGGCATGTCCAACTTAGCCGGACGTGCCAAGTCTTGGGCCTTGGGGATCAAGCTTCACGACCTATTAGTCTTTGGGTCGTATGAGGTCATTAAGACCCGGCTCAGACTAACATTTGAGCCGCTACGTGCCGAATTCCGGGCTCAAGCCGATCTCCTGGATTCAAAGCAGGGCAAGCGTGACATGCACGCTTATGCCCAACATACACGATAGAAGGTCAGTTGTATCGTTAGCCATCCAATAGATGAACAAACACAGGTAACTGTGTTTTTTATTATTTTAAAGGTCTCGCAGACGGTCCTGTTAAGACCCACCTGCTCCGGCTAGAATAAGAGTCGCTAGACCAAGCGATATCTATAGCGCTACAGGAGGACTTAAGTCTTAAACAGGCTTTTGTCCACTCTGGTGCTTATAGTCCACCGCGACGACAAGAAAACGGAGGTGCAGAACCTATTCACCTCTCGTATGTAGAAAGCTAGAAGCCTCGCTCTTCAAGTTGCAAACGTTTACAGAAATGTAATCGCTGTCAAAAAATAGGCCACTACGCCTTTGGGGATAGTGCCTCACGGCCAGTGTCCTAAAAACACCGAGCGAAAAGACAGTCCTTTCGCTAGGAATAGTGAAGGACGCGGATCCGACGCCGTCAACGGCGAGGCAAATTGTCAAAAAAACGGTCGGGGTCAGTAGGTGCGGAGCGCCTTACTGATCCCGCAACGTCAAAAGAATTTGCAAGATTTTGACAAAGTTGCTTCTCACATACAAACGTTGTGTGTAACTGCCCCAAGGGATGAGGTTAACCTCATCACCCTGAAAACAAAAATGTCAAATAAGTTGCCACTTAAGTCCTTAGTCGATTGAGGGGCGTCAAATAATTTTATTAGACGCCAATAGCTAGAAGATCGCAGGCTCAAATTTATTGAGCGCGATATCCCTCTAACGAGGATGTCAGTGCGCCTAACAACAGGCACATCTGCAACGGTACAAAAACGTGTAGTTGGTATCTCATACACGTATATAGGTAAACAGTACGATGATGATTTCATCGTACTAGATTTGGATGACAAATTTGTTGTCATCCCTGGATTACCATGACTTAAAAAGTAGGAGCCATGTATAAATTGGCAGCATCAAGCCGTGACAATGCCTGTCTCTTGCTCATCAGATGGCCAACTAATGAACGTCTTGGGGCGTCCACGTGGATGTCCTACGAGTGAGTGCGATAACCACACTTGTGGTTTGGTCGTTATTATGACTGCACAAGACCTCAGTGTGGATACCCAACACATTGTAAAGTTAGATCCCGACGGCTGTGCACAAGCACATGCAGCGTCGAAGGTCCACCATTGTGACGTGGACATAGTTACCGACGGCTGTGCATAAACACATGCAGCGTCGAAGTTCGATCACTCGAATAAGTTAAGTGGTACGAAACAAGGATGCTTGCTTATAAAGCAACATCCAAGAAAATTTGAAATGCCTGTCTATAAGAGACAGTGCGAAAGTCCTAGATCGACTGGAGAGTCGATCGTAGAGGATATTGCTGTGGTAGCGCAACCACATTTAGAGGCAATGGGGAAGGATACTCCTTGAATAATTTCTGCAGGAACATCTTGTGGTACCCCTGCTCCAGTGGGTACCACTCAGGGGAGTGAAGACAATAAAATGTATCATTTCGCCTCTGAAAAAAAGTCCCCTGAAACCAGTGGTCAAAGATTCCCAGGTACTATTGGAAATAAATTTCAAAGCAGAAACTGGGATAATCAACATCTTTGTAAGCAATGGATCAAGTTTAGGCGCTTATACACTTGATCTATTAGCGCCTACAAAGTTAACTTCGGAGATAACTCAATGCCAACGCAAGAACCTTGCGTGATCTGCGTAGTGGCAAAGTCAAGCAGGTCTGCGTACTTGTCACAGATGACAAATACGTGGCCGATATTC
>NC_090613.1:1885690-1938682 GCF_004359215.1 Bremia lactucae
GCAGAACTCATGCGTCTCGCACGCTGGTTCTTGCCATCGCCCTTTGGGAAGGGAGTCCTCTTGCTGGGCATTTTTGCCCCAGCAGGGACCCTGGCATAGCAGCGAGCCATCATATGGCCGCGCTTGCCGCATTTAAAACAGACCACGTCTGCATTGCCCAACTCCATAGGAGTGGCATCTGTCCTCTCGGCCGACGGCTTATACCAAGCTGTCGCCGAGGCACTGTTGTAGGATTGCTCCTCAACTAAGGCAATTTGGATTGCCTCTTCCATCGTCGACGGCACCTTTCTGAAAAGGGCCTGTCGCGATGGGCCATGCCGTAGTCCGTTCATAAACGTGGGCACCTTAATGTGCTCCGGAATCGGACCTACGGTTATGGATGCGGACAGCGAGCGCATCTCTTGCACATACTCTTGCAGAGATCGCTTCGCCTGTCGCGCCCCAAAGAAGCGCGCCTGAAGCAACACTTCGTTGTTCGGCGGCTGGTACATGGCGCGAATCTTATCCTTAAAGATCGCCCATGAGGGGAACGCTTTTCTGTCCGCCATAAGCGCCGAGTAAGCCCACTCTGAGGCCTTACCGCGCAGATGCGACATAGCGTACGACACCATCCGGCTGTCGTCCTCGATGAGCTGGGCGACACCACATTGCTCCACGGCTAAAAGCCAGTGGACAATCGTGTGCGCCGCAGTTCCATCGAATTTGGGCGGGTCCATCCGAATGGGCCTCGGCTGATGCGGCCGAGCAGAGAGCATCTCAACAGTCCTGTTGAGAGCCTCGCTCCGAGCCTGCTCATGCCTCAGCTCATCCTGAGTCTGAGTGACGGACTCCGCCGCAGCATGGCTCTGTGCCTCGGACGCGGCCCTCCGCTGTCCGAGCACAAATGCCTCAAACTGCTCCAACTGAGCAACATGTTGCTCAGGAGGACTACCCAGGAGCCTGGCCAGGGCTTGTTCACCAAGTCCCTGCGCCATTAGCCCTGCCACCTCCCGATGATGTTCGGAGAGGTGGGGAAAATGAGCCCTATCAATATTGAGGCTCATCCTCACGGGTCGTGGGAAGGATTTCAAGTGCTACCAAGTGTAGGCGGGCACGTCGTAATACGGCCACGCTCTACTCAGACACACACTCTATCACAGCGAGGAAGCGGTTTAACCTGCTTCTATTGCGTGCAGTGAGGTAGTTGTGGTGGGCGCGTAAGCGACCTCACCCAACCTACTAAGTACTGTGATCAAGTGTCGTCACAGGAGCGGTAATCCGTCTCCTCGTGCGCACTTACCGAGTAGGAAGTAGTTTTCAGACTGATTTATATTTAATGAATTGAATATAAATACCTATTTTTACCAATTAAATGTCATCTCTATAGATAACACTTAATATGTATTGCGAGCGTATCTTTCTAGATACCTCGCGTAACGGATGACGCTAGCCGTCATTCCTCCTCATGTGAATGCACCCATATGCATCACATACACAAGGGTTGGTCACAAATGTGCACCACACCCGAGTGCTGGGTCTAATTACTATTATTTAGTAATTGACCATCCCGTTAAGTGCACCAAGTGTACTTAACCAGGACTGTGTAACATTAGGGCAGCTTTAGCCCGTTACAGGTTCTGTACCTGACCGATCAGGGAGGCTTCGTACCGCATGAAGGCTTCAAGCCTTGCATCTGGTCCCTGGGAGATAATAAATTCCACGTGCTCAAGCCCAAATAAGGTTTCGAGCTTGTCATAAGCGGCGCGTTGCGCTTCTGACAATACTGGAACCTCTTCCATTTTCGTGTGGGTTTAGTCTTGTAAAGACTCAGGCGTAGATTGACTACGAGTGCTACCAGGCGGCGACCACATTTGTTACCCATAATAAATGGGATTAAGTAACTAACGATTTTAAAATTAGATAAAAGGGTATTTCACCCATAAAGTCAATTTACCACAACAACGGTTCTCCAACCGCCATTACGCTATAATTGCTCACTGAATGCAGCATTATTTTAAGGCTTTGCGGATATTGACCATAGTTTTGGTTTATTTGGTGACATATATAGCGTGAGATTAGATAAAACAATTGGAATATACTACTAATTAGCACAGAACAACAAGTAGCGCAAAAACTATCAATGACGCTTTTAAAGTCGCTAAGAATTACGAGTTCAATGAGTGCTCAAAGTAAATTTGAGCTAAGGAAGCGTATCTGATTTTCCAGTTTTATACACTAACGGTATCAGCACTCCCACTAGACGGGGCATGTATGATCGTTCTGCTACGCAAATTCCGTCTAATGATGACGAGATTGTCACACTGTCGGTTAAAGCTGACTTTATGTCGGTGGTTGCCACATTCTTCTGTGGACAGTTATGCTCTGCTTGCTTTCATCATCGCAATAACAAATGCAAATAAGCATTTTGTGTCAAAAGTAGAACGTATACTCTAATCGGAAGAGCGAATATCCTTGATGCCAGCAATTACAGTCGAGCATACCGTCATTCGAGCATTCTCTTTAATATAAAAATACTCTGCAAGTCATTTCCGGCTTCGAAGGTCAATTCGCTGTCGTTTTCGACGACCCGAGCTGCCCGTGCGAGGTTTGCCTCCACCTGCCCCTCGATGCCTAGATGATGTGATTCTCACGACTCGTAGCCTCTGCCCTCCACACAATGTCCCATCCAATTTGCGCAAAGCCTCAAGGGCTTGTACCTCATTCGTGAAATTCACTACATGGCCAGTACCATCCTTCGCAAGTGACTCAATTCCGGAAAAATGCTGAAGAGCGCTAAGAAGCATCGCAAGCTCCAACCGTTCACTGGTTGATATGTGTATGACAACTGACGTTCTGTTACCGCAGCTGCTCTTGCTTTCCTCGACATCGAGTTCCATAGATGAAGATCGTTCGCAACGCGACTTATTGCATACTGATAGAGAAGCACTTGTTTTCTTTCCACCTTGCTTAGATGAGCGATGAAATGAATTCCTGCCTTGATAATAAGATGCAACATCCATCCAACCGGAGATATGCCGTCCAAAATTATCAGGGTGAGAAAAATGGTGATAATTTCCTGGCCAATAATTTGCATTTGTTAGAAAGGGCGGCGGCAGTGGTGGGTACGGTGGTGGATAAGCTGTTGATGACATTGTATGGTATTCCATGCTCATTGGAGCATGATATCCACTCGGATGAGCCAACCGAACCATAATTGGTAATGACGGTGTTTTTCTTTTCTGAAAGGGCGTTGAAGTGCAATAACGTGAATAATGTCCTTCTCTCGCCTGGGTATGCTTAGAGCTCCGCATTAAATGCGCAAATTGGGCTTCAACAGCGCGCAAATCGAGATCCTCAGAAGATCCAGTTACAATACATTTATCAGTTGGAAAATCGATTCGCATGGATTCGTCGGAGCTAGACGAAATATTACCATGAGTAGCGGAGAATTGGCTCGGCGCTAGAACCACAGTTGCCTGCATAAACTTCCCTGAGCCAAGAGGTAATTCCATATGGTGAAGCTGAATAGCTGCATTTTCAGCATTCGCCTCGCTGTTAAACTTCACGAAGGCCACTCCTTGGGCCTCACCGGAACTTTTGATTACCTTAATATCTACGAATTCCATCCCTTGAAATGACGATACGACAGAGGAAAGCATATGTGTTGCTAGAAAACGGTCATACAGCAACAAAACCCAGAGGCGGCCATTTTCGTTGGACAGCATGGCGGAAGGTGCTGCTGAATTTGCTAGAGATGAACTGAAAGAGGCGTTCGATAAACAATCCAACTCTTTCTTTACCGGCAGAACCTTTCTTCGCTGTCGTATATGTAAGTCATCAATAACGTGAGCAAATGATAGCTAAAAGTATACAAAAGAATCGTGAGCTCTAGTAGTATGTATGTATTATGGACAAAATACAAATTTACATACTGTCATGGATTCAGAACGTTCCAGGTCTGCATTCCCTTGACATGATTCCTCTCGAAACGATTTGACGACAAATGCTGCAGTGCAAGGCTTTACATCGCATTTTAGTGAGACTCGTGCCCCCAATAGCTGAGATATGAGGCATAATGATCATTACCTTTGAATAACAAATGTATGCCATGGTTTTAATGCGACCGAAAGTTTTGACAAGCTTCGCTGATTCAAGATCGCCATACGCACCAAATATTGCTTCTACCTCCTGCTGTGTGAGCTGGTAAGCCGAAAAGCCGATTAACTATATTAGAGCTATGAAAATTAGATATTAAGGGGTCGCACCTTATATGTCGAAGTGAAAAATAACTTGGTCCGTTTCGACTTAACAGCGTCAGATCTGAATTCACCCTTTATGTCCTGAACGTTCTTACATAGTTTGGATTTATTTGCTGCACTGCGTCGTGAAAATTCAGCGTCTTCAGGTCTGCCATCACAGAGACTTTTCCCCTGTGTGCCTTGCTGTTTCTGAAGTCGATTTGACTCCTTAATTGCATTGTCCGACGACTGCAGCTTGCAAACCAGTTTTGGTGTATTTTCCGCTTTAATATCAACTAGAGGCATGCTGATACGAATTGGCCCATTTCGTTTAGTCATCGATATATTTTTCGGTGGAGACAACATGTGTAGCGAAGCACAAATCTGGTCTTTTATCGTTGGATTTGGTAGTTGTGTCCTATTGCTTCGTTTACGGCGCACGCGACCACCACCCATTCCATCTTCTAAGCTGGAGCCGCTGTCAATCGAATTATCTCGTCGTCTGCGCAGGTGACTCGAAAATATGCCATCCTTCCGTTCTACATCTTTACTCGCTTGCACTAGAGTTGTATCCGGTGACTCAAATTGTGATCCTTGATTAGTTATAGAAGCTGGTGCTAGCGACACAGACCGAATACTGGACGCCAATGAATGTGCACTTGTCTCCTTTTTGATGCTTTCTTTTGGCGCTGAAATTCTTGCATCATGCATTTGTGCGTAAACATCACTAAGAGATGTACTCACTCTTTTGTATGTAAAAAATGACTTGCTGCTTGCGACTTTATGCGTTTCGATTTGCTCTATCGCGGAAATCATCATGTGCATCACTATAGCCACATTGGTCTGACAAACATCCGGAAAGTTTGACTTAGTCATTATATTTGGGAGAGGTACTTCATCATCACTGCTTTTCATTTTCAATCTCGTCAAGGTCGCATTATCACATCCATACTCATCCAACTGACCGTTTTCCAACACAAAAGATGGTACCACTCTTCGAGGCTTACGTGAAAGCGAATAAATTGGAGGACTCGACCGCTGCCTTTTACCGTGGAGTCGTGCGTCGATGCTTTTTTCGTCTTCTTGGATTTTTTCCTTTGCCTTCTCGTCAAGGCCTTGTTGCGCATGCTGATCGCGTTTCTGTTTTCCGTTGCCTCCGGCTGGCCGCTCCTTGGCAGCCGTTACCTAAAGCAACCACATCAGCTTAGTCATTACGCTAAGTGATTGTTCAAGCACGCCACAATCACATGTTGACCTTGAGAATGTGACCATCTTGCAGCTCTAAGTGGTCCAACTTTTCGATTGCTTTGACGGCGTTCGAGGAATTTTCGTATTGAAGAAAAGCAAATCCCTAAGGTAGCACATGCAAGCATCAATTAGGCAAAGCGAATCCAAGCGATACGGCCGCTGTACCCTTGATTTTTTGCTACGATCCAGCACCAAATGCAGGTGTTTAATCGCGCCGCATGGCGAGAAAAGCGCGCGAAGCTCGTCTTCTTTACAATTGCGTCCACATACAATAAACAGACGGCAGAGCTCTGATTTTCGTGAGTCCATGCCACGATGATTGAGGACAAGCTAACAGCTCACTAAAAGAATATTGGTTAATTCCCCGAATTTTATCTTTTGATCTTATAAGCAAAAAGTCTCATTAATATTAAGTATTAGATTACGTTTTTACAGTATGCATTGTGCAATGGTTCAAGTAGCCAAAGCACTTGCCAACACCGGCGCAATGCTCTCGCCGCGGGCTCTGGCCAAATTAAAGGCGCAAGTGCAATCAATGCTGCGCTGTCTAAAATTTTCCAACGACGCTTGGTAAGAGGAGTCAGAAACAATGATTGGCCGTATAATCTTGAGCTGACTCGCTCATATTGTATAGGGACGTGGGCGTAATGCTTACGACAGAGAGCCACGTGCAAACTTTGAATCGAAAATTCCGCGAAAGGAACACGCCGACCGACATTCTATCCTTCCCCTTCCACAAAGTGCGATCACACATCATTGCGAATTTTTCTTTACTTCAATGGTGATTTATAGATGCGCAGGCCTGGACATTTTCCTCGCGTCAAGACTAAAGAGGAACGGTATCTTGGGGACATTTTTATAAGTCCGGCGTACGTGCAACGTCAGTGTGACGATCCGCTGCTCTATGAAATTACGACGCTTGAAGAGCGACTTCCTGTTCTAGTGGCTCATGGGCTCTGCCATTTAATGGGGTGAGAAGTACTGATAATGTAATGATCAGTGGCATAAGACTGATTAATTTAATGCACTACAGGTACGATCACGAGAGGGATGACGACTACGAGCGCATGAAACGAGCCGAGGACTATATTTTGAACAGATACATCGAGTTTTTGCCACCTTCATTTTCCTCAGCATCACTAATATTAGACGAAAAATCGGATAGTAATTAGCATCACCGCGATGTGAAATTTTAAACACAAGCGCCACATTGAAAAAGAATGTCGCATTCACAATGAAATACAAGGTAACACTCTATTTCCGACCCTCGACCATCTCGTACACCACGCTCGTTGCTGTTTTCATTATCATTGTCGTAAAACTGGCGTGCACAAAACGCGCCACGAAACCCGTCGTGCCGAACGAAAACATTTGATTGAGACCGCCGGCTTGGTACTGCTGTCGTAAAAGCTCTAAGACTGACACCTTGACGCCAGCCTTAGACGCCTGCTGGATTTGCGCAACAAGTACATCCATTGGAAGCGTCAAAGCTGCACTGAGGACACCGCCTAGCAGGGATGAATTAATCTGCTGGCTCGTGGTGAGAATGCGGTCTGGGTTGTTGCGCTTGTACAAGATATTTTCGGCTTGCACAGAAAAGAAAAATCGCGATGACCAGTCGGCCACACGCTTAAGCGAAAACATTCCAGAACCTTTCATAAGTGCGGCCACACCCTCGTTCTGAATTACCCTGACGCCAATGTGCATGGAACGCGTCATAGTCTCTAAGGGCTTCATATGCTCACGAAAAATGGGGTCAGTCATTACCCGAGTTTTGAGTAGCAGCGTAGGGCTGAGCACGAAACCTTGAAAGCCACCACCGATACCTCCAGCGACAACCTCGGACATCCCACTACTAATCTTTCCGTCCTTTACCAAAGGAGCGAGTGCCGTGCGAGCGACCGAGTGACCCCATGCAAAGACGGATCCCTTAGCCAGTCCCTGTATTGCGCCCCACGGAAAAAAACCATCCCAAATGCCCACGATGCCTTTCGCATGCATGATTTCCTTGGTTAGGTGAACATATGAGTACTGCGGCTTTGTCTGCTTCATAATTTTGATAAATTCAAGATAGTGGCCTAGTGCAAGCTCGTAGGCGAGGCACACACCGGCGCCCACGAGTAATTTGACGCCTGCTTTTTCGGGCTTTAGCTCCTTTTTGGTGCTGAGTGCCAAAGGGCTTAAAATGTGCGAACAGCCTGAAGCACTGAGCCCTTGAAAATTGCGAGCCGCAGCATGGCGATTTTTAACACACAAAGGCACGCCACAAAACGAAAAATTAGCTGACGTCATACTTCGTGCAAGCCTGTCTTCAAGATTTCGGATCCTTATCGAATGGGGGGAAATTATCTTAAGGCGATGATGGCGCAAGTCTAAACTTGGTTTCCGGCGGCTCATCAACAGGCCTTTAAACGCGCTAAGTCCGTACTTTGGTAGATACCGTACTTAATTAACTCACACTTCTTCACACAATTTCGATTATGACTGACGCAGATGTCGACGAAGAAATTGACGAGTGGGACGCCATGCACATGCACGAAATCGAGGCTGCAAACGAAGAATTGTTATGTGATAAGGACTTTGAGTTGTGGCCCGCGGAAGAGAACCAGAAGCAGCAGCTTACTACCACAAAGCTAACCTTTCAGCCACCCACAAGCAATGTCGAATCTGTAGAAAAGAGAGAGCAAGGTCTAGAGGATATTAACAGCCGGCTAGACAAAGTACTTGCTCGGTGTGCAACACTTTTAGGTGACGACGACAAGGCTATGGAAAATGTGCAGCCACGTCTCGAATTGACAATGCATAACGGGAAACAAAGCCTAGCGGCCAATGAAGACACAACAACTGTTAATCATCTTTATACTCGTCCGTTAAGTGATATTCAATCAATTCCTGTGGTGCTGAATGGTGGAAAACGAATGTTCATTCGCAAAAAACGGCTAGTACATGTTTCCTTTAACTGTATGCAAGGTGCTGCGACTTCACTTATTCCCATGAAAATGCTGATGAAGAAGATTGAGCAGGTTGTATGGTTGCTCAATAGTATATGCAACCATTTGAGATCTAACGTTGTTTGTGCCATCAGATGGAGATTGACGAAGAAGCTGCAAAAGAAGATGAGACTATGCTGCAGGACTTGAGCTTAGCGAATAAAGAACTGTCTATCGCGCCAGACGCTCTGCTGTGGCTGGACAAATACAAACCACAAAGTTTCTTAGAATTATTGAGCGATGAGCGAATCAATCGAGAAGTGCTATCTTGGATGAAGTCTTGGGATCGATTTGTGTTTCCACACAAAAGGAGGACCAATGGTTCTCATCCGCATTCCCCTGGTAAGTTTGGCATCTCTGGCAAGTCTCAGTGGAACCTGGAAAGCTCAAAAAAAGATCAAAATGGCAATGCAGTGGAGGATGATGAGGATAAACGTCCAATCTCCAAAATAATTATGATCTGCGGCCCGCCGGGAGCTGGTAAAACGACCTTAGCCAATATCGTTGCTCGACATGCTGGCTACAATCCCATTGAAGTCAACGCTAGTGATGATCGTACAGCTCCCGTTTTACGTAATAAGATCGTTAGCGCTATGGAGATGCAGTCGATCTGCGGCAAAGGCAAAGGCAAACCAAATTGCATTATTTTAGACGAGATTGACGGAGCTGTGAATGGTAGCGATGGAAAATCTGCGATTGACGTCATTCTGGAAATTGCTAATGCTCCTTGGCGGACGAATAAAGCACGCTCAAAAACTGCCGGTAAAAATCGCCATCCGCTGACTCGCCCTCTCATCTGCATATGTAATAATCTGTACGCGTCCGTTCTACGCCCGCTGCGCCAGATGTCAACAAATTTTACTCTGAGTGCTCCACACTCTCGACGGCTTATTTCACGTTTGAAGTTCATTTGCCGTAGCGAAAGCGTCAAGGTCTCCACAAATGTACTAGCAGTCTTGTGCTCAAGCGCTGGCAACGATATCCGTTATTGTCTGAACATGCTGCAACTCCAGACTACTCAGCTACGTGTACCAAGGAGTAGCAAATCAGCAGTAATTACATTAGATTCTGGACTGGTTGCTCAAAAGGACCATGTACATGGAATGTTTGAGGCGTTAGATCTTGTATTTTATGAAGCGCGCGCGAAAATGTCAAAGAGAGAAACGCCGGTGGCCGATAATATAATTCAAGCAGTTGCGTCATTAGGCAACTTCTCCTTACTGATCAGTGGGCTGGACGAGAATGTGCCAAAAATGATCTTCAATGACCCAACTATGAGAAAGGTTTGCGAGATTTATCAGTGGCTTGGGCTTGCAGACGAATGCGAACATCGTGCTTGTAATGAGCAGCAGTTTGCTTTTCAAGCCTACATTCCGTTTGCTGCCATCGCAACGCACGCATCGTGCTGCACTTGTTCTCGACGTCGTGTGGAGTATCCTCGTGTGCACTTTAAAGCCCAGAAACGGCGTGATCGCTCTGAAAGAATCCTCGTGGCGTTGAAGGAAGGAGCCCAGCTCCAACCAATATTACGCAAGAGTACCAGCATTCTTGTCTTGGATGTGGTCCCGTGGCTCGTTGCGAGTCTGGCCCCCAACATTCGCCGTAGTAATCCGTCACTTCACACTCAGGAAGAGAAAGTGACGATTCAGCGGCTTATTGAGCTGATGGCTTCGCTGGGACTTTCATTCCGTCACAATTATTTCCCCGACCGCGGTGAAGACTACGTGCTTGAGCCGTACGTATCTTTAAATTGCATGATTGTGTTCGTTTTCATTTAAATCTAAGTCTTTGTTGCTATTTCTGTGCAGACCGCTGAACGAGCTAGTTAAATTTCGGAGTAGTGAAGGCGTTGCTGAAGATCACATTATTCTTCCTTTGACAATGAGAAAGATGATAGCTCGCGAGGTGGAACTGGAAAAGTTGCGTCGGAATGAGAACTCGACTTTGTTGGTGCAGAAAAAGGAGAGTAAGGGGTTGAGCAAAGCAAGCGATGCACTAAACGAAATCACAATAGAAGAAAAGGCCGCTAAAGCTGCCTTTGATCTGCCACAGCTCAGCGGTGCGTTATTTTTATCAATAATTGACAAAGCTGGCTTACGTCGAATGCTTTATTGCTATTGCCAGACGCAGAGATGGTGAAGAAAAACAAGGCTTTGCGCAAGCGTAATCCATTTGCATTCGCTCACCGTGAGGCTAAGCGAAAGCGCGACGAGGAGCTACATGCTATCAGTAAGCACAAACGCAAAAATGATGTGTTTGGGGACTGCGTGGTACGCTACAAGTTTAACGAAGGCTACACTTGCGGCATTAAAACAATCGTCTACGTTCGTGATTTAATATAAACTTTCGACTGAATGTAACGCAAGACACGTAATAGAAGAAGTTGTGCGTCCTACACAAATTACCAACTCGTTATTAAGAGGAGATATCTTGACCTCGAGTGACCTAGTGTATCGCTCATGAAATTAACACTTAAAGGTTGTTTATTAATATATTATCTAAAAGGTAGATAATATTGGGAGAATATTACTTTACATGGTAATATTCTAAAAGCTTATCCATTGGTAGATATAGACCATTGTATCTACTTTCTCCGCGGTCCAGTCAGCGCTGGACGCGCGCAAAGAATAATACAGATAAGACTTTATTACATGTTTTGTATTAGTTTATAATTAAGTTAGTATTAAGTAGATAGACAAGAAGAACTTAATTATATTAATACAGCTTTCATTTAACCCTCTTTAAAGCAGTGCTTTAAAGAAAATACTTCCTCTGCACGTACTAGTGTACGTGAAGTGACGTGAGGCACCACTCGCACTGAGGCAGTGCGAAGTGGACTTGTACTGAAGCAGTACAAGTCGGCAGTGCCCCGTTATATAGTAAGCTCTGGAATGCGACACACGTATGTGTAGGCCTTCGTTCGAAATTTCTTCGTTGAATACCCTTCTTAAATGCAAACGAGCGATGGCTGTTATCAGTGATCCCTTGAGAATGTATGTGCCTCATGACACAGATCTCAAGCGGATGATGCTGTGATTCCGTCGTTTGCACGACTGTACAAGTTGAAAATGTCAAATTCTGATCATCCTGTTGCATGATGATCAGAAATTGACATTTTCAACTGCGACTTGCATTTGCTCGTCGACGATTTGACGAGCCTTTATGGCATCGTTCAACTCGACGATGGTCAGTCATAAGATCGACATAACGGTGTAATGCTTGCAAAACACCCCACGTTCAAACAATGAGATGCCAGGGTTCGAGTCCCGCTGCCCATCACACTGTGGAGTTAAATCCCGATGGCTGTGCACAAGCACAGGCAGCGTCGAAGTTTGACCACTCGAGTAAGTTGAGTAGTAAGAAACAATGATGCTTGCTTAGAAAGCAACATCCAAGAAAATATCCAATGCCTGTCTATAAGAAACAGTGTGAAAGTCCTCAATCGTCTGGAGAATCGATCGTAGAGGATCTCACTATGGTTGCGCAACCACAGCGAGAGGCACTTGGGGAGGATACTACCCAAATAAAATTGAAAGAATAAGTCCATAAGAATGTGTGGGGATAAGTCCCCAGAAACCTGTCGTCAAAGGTTCCCAGGTACCTTTGGAAACTAAATCCCAAAGAGGAAACTGAGACATTTCAAGTCTTTGTAAGCAACGGATCAAGTGTAGGCGCTTTTACACTTGATCTGATAGCACCTCCAAAGTTAATTTAGAGATAACTCAATTACCAACGCTAGGACCGAAACGGTTCTTGCGTGATCTGCGTAGTGGCAAAGTCAAGCAGACCTGCGTAGTTGTCACATATGACAAGTATGTGGCCGATATTCTGTTGGCAACAGTAATTTTTGAGAACGACCGGGTTCTCAGCAGCTCATCGATGGGCGAAAGTGCCCTCGATGAGAAGACTCGAATTGAATGTGTTACGCCCCAATCCTGGGAGTCTTTGAAGAGAAATCCTTTATACAAGAAATGATCAAATTCAAGGATTATTTTCCTGATCCGTACCGTGCGAGTTGCCTAAGTATAAAGGCACTGCACACCAAATCGACCTAATTCCAGGTACGAAATAATGACCATGGAATGGCTATCTATGCACTAGACAAAAGCAATGGAAATATGAAGCTATCACTTCTGGCTTCTGCTGCAAATGACGTACAAGGCCTTTCTCCTTCTAAAAGTTTTTTGAATAAAGGCTTTATTACTGCAGGATTTGCAGATGAAAATGCCCCAACTATTTTGGGAAAAATTGTTCCACCACATATTTCCGTAAGTCAGTTCGTAAATGATCCTGAATTTGTTTTGTTAATACTCAGTGCTCCATCACCTAGACTAAAATTTCCAATACTAAATATTTAAATCAATTATATCATGTAAAAGATTCATTTTTAAGCAAGGAAAAGAGCTAATGATTACTTAATATTAAAAAAATATTATTTCAAATACTTTCTTAAGTATCTTCCTGTATAACTTTCCTCGTAGTGAAGTGTAAAAAAACAAAATAATTTTTATGAGAACAAGTAATAGCGATCGACAATTTTTTTTGCCAATCGCTTGCAGATGGTCATTTTAGGAAGAATCAACCTCCCCACGTAGCTCTCCTACCTTCTGTTAACAGGAGGGTGGCGGATTGTGTATGCGTTCAATAAATTCAACGCTGCAACGGTACCGGCTCAAAACGCCGATACCACGAAAAGACGTTACCATTGATTTAGTGTCAAAGAGTACCATCTTTTCGTCAATGGATACGATGGATGGATTCTATCAGATCCTTCTGCGAGAACAGAATATCCTGTTCATAGCAGTAAGCACCCCAAGCAGAATGCATTGGAAATGGCTAGTTATGCCACAGGGGCTTAATTATGTCCCTGCAACATTCAAAAGATTTGCAACCAATCTGTTGAGATCGGTGCGGGATCTAGGACCGAGTTATTTTGATGACATCTTCGTTCATAGCACAGCCATGCACGAAGAGTCGGACATTGAAATTCAGCGTACCCACGTCCAAACGTTCTTACACTTATGCGTAAGCATAAATTGTATACAAATTTCAATAAGTGTATATTCGCGAGCAAAAACCACTTCTTGGTGCGCGCCCTCATCCGGAAAAGATTAAGGCGATCTCCGACTGACCTGTGCCAATCGATGTTAAGACTTCAAAAGTTTCTCGGCTTAGCGGCCTACTTACACAAGTACTCGCGCAATTATGCCGATATGACAGTACATCTTCCTTCTTTGTTGAAGAAAAATGCAAAGGGGTCATGGAACGCTTATTGCCAGCGTTCCTTCGAGAGTATCAAGCAAAGCTTGATACAATCGCCAATCCTGGCGATTGCGGACCAAGACAGACCATTTCATGTGGTTCTATGACGCCAGCGATTTTGCAATTGGCTGTGCGTTATTACATTATGACACAGACGGCGCAGAGCGCATCGTCTGTTATCAATCGCGTCAGCTTCAACCAGCTGATCACACCTATCCAGTGCATGACAATGAACTCCTTGCCATGAAATATGCACTGGCTAAGTTAGGGTCTATCTCTTGGGAGATAGACCGTTTATTGTATATAGGGACCATGCGTCTTTACGCACGGCCGTAAACAGTCCACACCTTTCGCAAAGAATGGCGAGACGGTTGTCTTTCTTTGCGGAGTATAGCTTCTCCGTGTAGTATAAACCGGGACGACTTAACGTCATCGCTGATGCCCTATCGCGCCGGCCCGAGTTTGTGCCAGCTGCGCAGTTTAAAAGTGAGCATAAGGCCACTGTTGCAACAATAAGTGTTCAGTCGTAAACATTACTCGACGACATTAGAAGAGCTTATCAAGAAGAAAAGGCTCTTACTGGGTTGATGGATTACTTTAGAAATCCATCCTAAAAGCTCTTAAAGAATTGTCGAAATTGTATTGATTCTCAACAGATCGATACACAACACACAGCCATTGCTGGCGACACACCTCGTGTCGCCATCCCCACCCACAACGATTTGCGTTCACGTATCACATTTGAGTGCCACGATGCACCAATAAGTGGTCATCGTGGACTTGAAAAGACTTATCTCACGATGAGTCGTGACTTCTACTGGCCACGCCAGTATTCGTCCGTCGCAAGTACATACGTGCTTGCGAAGTTTGTCAACGGGTGAAGCCCAGTGCTTCATCCCATGCTCGGTTACAACCTCGGGCTGTTCCGACAGAGCGTCGGCAGTCCGTGTCTATGGACTTCGTCTTCGGAATTCCCGAAGACGTCACAAGAATAATGATATTCTTGTGTTTGTTGATCGTTTGAGCAAGATGGTACATCTTGCAGCAGTCCCGGAGTCGATCACAACCAAAGGCTGTCATCGTGTCTTTGTTGACACGATATTTCGACTCCATGGGTTACACCGTGAACTGGTCTCAGATCGAGACCCTAGATTCACGGCGGAATTTTGGCAAAATGTGCTCAAATCACTTGGAATATAGTTGAAAATGTCACCCTTGCCCATCCTGAAACAGATGGTCAGACATGACCTGCAAATCGTATCCACGAAGAGATACTTCACGGATACGTCCACTCTTTTACGAGTTGGAGCGAGGTTTTGCCGATTATAGAATTTGACATCAACAATTCAATGCATGTTTCTATTAAGAAAACACCGTTTTCGTGAATATCTTACGCCACCCACATATACCTACCCTGTTTGAGAGTAATTCTTACTTAAGAGGGGAAGGACTCGCTCGAGCAAAGAGCTTTCTAGCTCTTGCTTATCACGCATTGGCCCTAAGGTCAATGCGAAGGTTGCCCGATGTTGATTTAATCAACATTTAAGTGAACAAATTCAGTAATGGCAATAATGTCAATGCTGACTCTAATAACGATGCTGAAAGACACAGCATCAAAAAATAATATTAGAGAGAACAATAATGCTCTCACTAAAGAGAAGATTGACATCTCCGCAGTGCAAACCGGTCGCACTGAAAACAAAACCGAGTCAGTAGGTGATTCCCTGCTGACTAGACAAGCAGTGGTCCGTTTCGTACATAGTTCCATCGCTGATGCGGTGGACCGACAGAAACGGAACTCTGACAAAAATGGATCAGCAAATATTATTTCATTTACTGTTAACAATCTAATCTTACTGTTTACGGTAAACCTACCATTACATCTAGCGACGAATGTAGGCAGTAATAAATTACTGCCCAGGTAAATCGGCCCGTTTCGTGTACTACATCGCCAAGTAGGGTACGCAGACGATCCACTATATCCTCCAAGGAAGAGATTATTTGACGAGCTGTCACCAGCTCGTTTTAAAGAGACTGGTGCGTTCTTTTGTTCGTCAATTGACCAGTCGCAAGTTGCGCACATTTTTTCACTGTCACTGTATTCGAGTGGTGAAAAGCGTTTTCTTGTTGAAAGCTTCTCAAACCATCGTGAGGTGAAAGGGAACCGAACGAATTATCTCGTTCGTTGGCGAGGGTATCCTCCCTTGCATAATAGTTAGGAACCTCGTTCATTTTTATGA
Organism: Bremia lactucae; assembly: GCF_004359215.1. Classification (NCBI taxonomy): domain Eukaryota; phylum Oomycota; class Peronosporomycetes; order Peronosporales; family Peronosporaceae; genus Bremia; species Bremia lactucae. Next base: position 1,901,648 of record NC_090613.1, read on the forward strand.
TGGACGTTCCGGGTATCGTTCGACAGAACGACGAGACCCATCCTCCTCGACAGAGGCTTTATCAGAGAACAAGCACTTCCCGCGCTCGTAAAAAGATAGTAGGTTCTCAATCCCTTCGCGCATCTCACAAGAGGTGAGCGTCCTCCAATGAGGATTTTTAAGGAAGTATGCCTCCTTAGGGGAATGAACCGCACCCTTAAACAGCATGGATATGAGTCCCACGCGAAAGGCGAGGTAACCCTGCCTCTAGACAACGGTGCAGCTTGTAACGTCCACCGACTACGGTCCCTATTTCAAACCGTTCACGGGCCTAGGCTTTGCACATTCTGTACGAATGCTTCCAAGCTTGGAACAAAGGAGTCACATCCTTTGCTCGCTCACATGTGTACCACCGATGCCGGAAGAAGCCATCGATGAAGAATTCCGTTTCGTCCCCACCAGGCTTGTGAAGACTGGATGAGTCGAACAACGGAATATGGTACCGATCGTTGGTCATGCCAGACCAACGCGTTAGGTTGCCCTTAGAGGGCAACCAAGGCTTCTTTTCTGGAGCTAACCGTAAAACATTGCGGTCCCTCTCCCGATGGGTTATGCTAACGTCATGCTAACATTACACTCGGAGTTATCCTTAGATTTACTCCGTTCTTGGTGATGCATAATAGCACCACCAGTTACATTCTTTTCGAAGTGATCTTTGCGGTCACTTCGTCCCGGTGATGCATGCTGACATCACGAGAATGGTTATGGTCCAAGGAGTCATCGCAAGATGACTCCGCACCAAAAGGGTTGACGAAGCGTCAAATAGCTCCGTCATCGCCTCTTTGGTAGTCGCGTGAAAACCCGAAGGTTCAACGGACGTGGCCCGAGTTGATTCGGAGGCCTTAACAGTTTCCACCGAGTCGGGCGATGAAAGTAAAAAATAATTATATATGATTCATAAAAACGACGACGCGTACGGGTTTCAAATCCATGCGCAACGATTCGGGTGATGACGGCGACGCGCACAGGTTTCGAATCCATGCAAATTGATTTTAAACAAATATCAGTGATGCAATTAAATTGGAATTTTTAATAAGAAATCATAACGCAAATTTACAGGGGAAGACATAATAGTATTTTCCTGTCACTCCACATCAGTCACTATTGTGACTGTTGGTTGGGGGTGATGTAACGGAAGTACCGTTACATAAATATTTTTTTTATAAGAGGAATAATAAATACATTTTCCTATTAAAGAAATCAATAAAGAAGTACAAAATTATTATCTTTATTAGCTTTGACTTTATAGTTCCAATATTACCAAATTTGATACTATTGACGCAATAAGACATTAGTTCTATTTATTGGTTGATTAAAGTTTAAATATAAACCGTCAATCGTTGAAGACACGATTGTGCGGTGCGCAGCAGGCGCCATGCATAGTTTGTTACTAATATAAAAGTCAATATTCGATAGAAGATCGTTACGTAGGAACTTAATATATTAATACGGTTTGTGCTTTTTCTCTATTTTAAAGCTTTAGAACTTACATTTGGTAGCTAAGACTACTCAGCTACCTGTAATCTTCCTCTGCACGTCGTGTACGTGAAGAAGTCGAGGCGCCCCACCTTCACTGTAATCAGTGTAGCCTAACTTGTACTGCTAACAGCACTTGCAAAGGGTGACCCGTTACATTAGAGGTTCGTGGGACCAAGTGGTAGCTAGTGCCCGAGGGTATATACCTTAGAAAGATTTCTATCTCTCACAGATCAATGCGCAAGCCTTAGAAAGACACTAGACGGATAAGGTTTTTAGATTGAAATGATTAAATAAGTTCAGTTCTCCTTTTAATTTTAAAGGGGAACTGAACTTTATTTAATCATTTCAATCTAAAAAACGTATCCTAGCTAAATTAAAAATATAATTCGGCCGCCAGATTTATATCGCAGGCTACCACACATGTTACCCATAATAAATGGGATTTTAGTGATTAAATAATTTAAGTAGAATTAAAGAGAATTTTACCCATAAAGAAAATGTACCACCACAACTGTCCCTCAACCGAAGTGTGCCCCATTACGCCCCCCCCCCATCAGATTGTTGACACCTAGTGACAACATTCGCTACATTTCTTCTTTGAGGTTGGAACATAAACAGTTAACTGCTTGGTTGTATTTTGCATTCCTTTGTCTGATGACAACTAAACGTGAGTCACAGACTCTTAGCACCTCTCTTAACGATGATATGATGGTGGAATATGAAAGTCACACCCATCGGAGGATGCGGAAATAACGCGGCTCCTACACGCCTCGTCGTGTGGACGAATCTCGGCAGGCCCCAAATTAGTTCCCAGAACGTGGTGCCGCAGATGTGTTAGCGGCATGGCGCAGGACACCGGACCATAAGTCCAAAAATAAATACGAACCCGCTCGATGAAGAGCAAGAGCAGACAATCCTCATGGGAGAACAAGCTCGTCGTCAAGCTGCAAACCTTGCGAAAGCAAAGCTCGCGGTGAATATCGATTCACTCCATTAAGTGTGGAAGATCCTTCAAGAGGTTACGGTCGCCGCTTGACCCTCTTGACCTCCTGATCCAAGGCGAGGGCGCCGTAGGAGCTCGCTGCTCGCGACGCACTTCATGAGCCATACCTTACGCCCAAGGTAATGACGCGAGGTCTGTATTTGACGCTTTGCGTGATCAGGCCGTGGGGCTTCGGTGAGCTCAATGAGAAAAATTCCGATCGTTCTATTTCCAAACGAGTCAAAAAGCGAGAATGACGCTTCGTTTTAGAACTGGGTCCAAGGGGCCCGCAGCCTCCGCAACATCTGGTCGATAAGAGAGTCTGCGGGTGTGGCTAATGTTCGTTTGGAGCGGAAGCTTCGCTTCGATTTCGCCAAGCTTAAGGCCAAAGGTCAGTTACGATCGGCGTTTATGCCTCAAAACGAGGATAGTCCTAGCCAACACTTCAGTGTTTCAGTTGCCCCCACAACTATGGATCGAAGCCGCACTGAGGCTGAATATCCATCTATTTCCACTTCTGTTGGTGGGAAGCGTCGTCTGACGTAAGTTGGCCCCGATCGTGGCGCTCAAAAACGTCAACGGCGTACGGGCAATCTTTCTGAGAGGTACCTTAACCCCCCAAGAGTTTTCCGAAGGGGGGTACCCAAGCCACTTCACCAAGTACTGGTATTGGCCCTTGCCACGACGTCACTTTAGAAGCTTCTCCACGTGAAGGTAAATGTTCCCTCGCTCATTGATTAACGCGGGAGAGGGCTGGAATCTCGGTGGAAGAATTTGATGCTCATAAGCACGTGGTGCAACTTCTTCGCGATGGCTTTGCTCGGATTGAGGGCTTTTTTGACGCGGTCCAAACCCGTCTTTCGACATTCGAACGTCAACAGCCTCGTTTAGAGAGACAGCTGGGCATCCTGGTGAGGATGCAGCAATCTGCGGCACGACCTCCTGTCTCGGCGCAAGCGCCTTTAAGTCCACGTGGGAAGGGTCCGATATGGTAAGCCGACGTAGAACACTGGGTGTGTACGCAGCTTGCTAGGAAGTTTTAGCGTATAAGCTAGACCCTTCTTGGTCACGACCGTAAATGGTCCAATAAAGCGCGGACGCAATTCGGTCTTATAGACCGCCGATACTATATTTGCAGGTAGGTTGTTTAGCATTTAGCAAAACCCGGTCACCAACCGCGTCAGAATTAAGTACAGCTTCTAATTTTGGCATATGCTTGTTCTTTCCGTTTGTCTTGACTATCAGCCATCGTGTCATGTACCTGTCTTAAGACACTAAATCGTGTCGCGAGAAACTCGCTTACTTGTTTCCGAACGGTAACAGGGCTGATGTCATCACGTATCGGCTAATTCTCCCCCACCAAGCCCTGAACCACGTAGTGGCATAGTTAACAGAACGCGTAGGTGGGTGAGACCGTTGACATAGAACGAAGTATAGCCTGTAGAGACATGTACAGCGTTATTTAGTGCAAATTGCACTACCGGGAGCATTGAGCTCCAGCGCTTTGGTGTCTCAGCACACACACTGTGCAGAACGTCTTCGATGACGCGATTGACTCGTTCAGTCCGACTATCGGTATGCAGATGGTCCGCCGTGCACACGTCCAATCTGGTGCCAAGCACTCGGAAAATCGATTTCCAAAATTTATACGTGAAACAGAGGTCTCGATCGGCGACAATTGCCACAGGCAAATCGTGTTGTCAAAACACGCGATCTATAAAGAACCTTGCTGTACCTTCAGCGTCAATAGTATCCGGTACAGCCGTTAAATGAGCCATTTTGCTAAACCGGTCAACAACGACCACGATGCCCGTGTTACCGGCCGGATCTTATGGTAGGCCCAACGCAAAATCCATACTAATGGGATCTCAACACTTTAAGGGTACGGGCAGACTGGCCAATAGCGCAGCAGCATGAGCCGAGGGTTTAACCCGTTGGCAAGTATCGCATGTGCGAACCTATGTGCTTACCCATTTATAAAGCTTAAGTTACCAATGAATCTGGCTTATGGAGCCGTAGGTCTTTTCTCTACCAAGATGACCACCAAGAACGGTATCATGTGCCTCATAGAGGATGGGCCTAAGAATAATTGGCATTGCGAAGCTTAGCAACCACGTTAGTCGAAACAGATTTGTCGTGTCAGTCATGGCATACTTGACAGCCTCATAAGCATGCGAGGCGTTGGCTACGAAAATCGATGCAAAAATCGCGCCACAATTCTTTTATGTTTCTGTCCGAGATGAAACGTTCCTTCAGGTTTAGTTATCTCCTCGAAACTCACCCAGCTCACGCCTGCCATTTTATGTTGCCTAAGTTATGATTTAGTTTTTTTAAATAAAACTACATCATAACTTAGGCAACATAAAATTTGCTTCTTGTCGCACATCGATGTTTTTAAATAAAACTTGATGTGCGACAAAAAGCAATTTCTCGTTTAGAGTCATTGATAAATTACTCCGAGGTAATGTAGTAGCACGTTAGCAACTCAAATGCTTTTTAGCCGATACAAATAAAGCTTCCTTGCTAAACTCTTTTTAATAATATTGTAACAGAGTGTCCCGTTATATATAAATTATCTCCTATAAGAGGAATAATGAAGAAGAATAAAGATTATTATCGTTATTCTTTATATTGCCAATATTACCATACACGTCAATGTTGTCGTGGCGATGTGACAATTTTGTTCTTGGTAGATTTAATTCTTCAAATCAACCTCGCCAATGCTGTTAGACGTGCGAATGGGCTGTGAGAAATGGACTGCAAATACATAGTTAGATTAAAATATATTAAATTAGCAAAAAAGAAGTCCGCAATATGTAGGAATTTCGTGACGGGCACCTTTCGCTAGTACTGTTTCAGTACTAGCCAACCTGCACTGAAAACAGTGAAGGTGAGGTGCCTCCGAATACTTCACGTAAACGACGTGCAGAGAAAGATTTAAGTAGCAAAGGAGTCTTAGCTACTAAAGGTCGATATTAAGAATGGTTATTATGGGAGAAAAAGTAACCTGTATCGATATCCTTTACGTCTCCCTTAAACTATAGTCACTATAGTGACTGATTTAGTGACAGAGAGTAGTATTGTGTCCCTCTCTGTAATGAAGAACTTGTTAAAAAAAATTCCTACTTTATGTTTGTACATGGTCACTAAACCCGTGCGCGTAGCCTCTAGGGCCGCAAGTACCGACCTCAGTGGCCGAGTGGTTAAGCACTGGAACTGGGACCGGGAGGTACGCGGATCGATACCCGCGGAGGGCGGTACGAGGACACATCGCCGGAGATAGGCTAAAAAGCAGACGAGCAACCATCCGATGGATGGCCGCCCTGCCAACCCGCACCGAAGGTGTGTGATAGTTGGGTGGGAGGAGGCCCTGTAGCCGAAATTCCCCATAGTGTAATGAGGGGTGCGGGGTTCCAATAAGGAAACTTCGTCAAAATTGAATCTCTAGGGCCGCAAGTTAGTGATACAAAGGCCTTCTGCGGGAAACTACTCACCTCTAATTTCGATTGAAGGGACTTTTTTACGGATCGGTGTCATCGTCTGACTCGGTGGCCACTACAAAGGCCTCCGGTTCGCCAGGGGCTGAATCCGCCAAACTTACGAGTTCTGGCATGACAACCGAAGAGTTGTTCGCGAGGTTGTTTAACTCATCAAGACCTCTCGGTGTGGAATTATCGTATGACGACTCCGTTAATGATGTCAACACTTGATGTTGATATCCATCACCAAGGACGAAGTGATCGTAAGGGTAACTTCAAGAGGAATGCTAGCCCAGTGCTAACATGAGTCAAAGGGAGGGAGACCGCAATACGTTGCGTGTCGCTCCCTAAAGATACCTTGTTGCTCTCTATAAAATCCGATTGTTTCACTCATCCAAAATTTAAATGCCCGGAGAGGACGAAAACGAATTGTTCATCAATGGCTATTTTCGGCATCGATGGTACACTTGGAAGCGTGGTAATGATGTAACTCCCTTGTTTCAGGCTTGGGACACACTCATACAGAATGTGCAAAGCGCAGGCTGCGAGGCCTGGCTTGGCAAACTGGCTTAGTCAAGTGACCGCTTAAAAAACGATCCGTAATCCGTGCAAGCTATAAGCTGCACCGTTTGTCTAAAGAGGCAGGCTTACCTTGCCTTTCGTGAGGGACCCATGGCCCTGATGCTTTAAAGGTACAGTCCATGCTCCTAGGGAGGCGTACTCCTTAAGAGGCCCTCATCTAAAGACGTGCATCTCTTTTAGGATGCGTAAAAGGATTGATAACTTAAACTACATTTACTAGCACGCGAAGCACTCGTTTTCCGATTGACCTTGTGAGCCAAATGGTGGGTCTCGTCATACTACCCGGAATGTCTATCATTAGTTGGTAGCGAGGTTCCCAACTATCATGCGAGGGTGGGCACCCTCTTTATCGAACGAGATGATCGTTTGGACCCTTCACCTCGCTGTGGTTCAACAAGCGTTCAACTAAAAAGCGCTTCTCCCTACTCGAGTCAATAAATGGATGTGGAGGAGGAGGGCAAATTGAATTCGACTGGCCGGACCATTCATCAACATGATCAAAGTCGCATGCAGCGGCACTTGCGAAAGGACGTTGTTCATGAATGTTCCGTCGTCGTGACTTAAAGTCGACGGTGGACAATGTTGATACGATCAATTAAAATATCAAGCGCAACTTGCGGTCGACGAATAGTCGATCAAATTGGTGTATCAAGCCCTTCGCGAAGAGGTCCATCCTTGAAGGGTGAATTGAAACGTCTGTCCGAGGTGATAGGTCTCTTGCAGATGTCTTGGAACTTTCCGGTGTGGTTCTTTCGAAAGAGGCCTCGTACTGATATTACGGGCGGAGACGTCCCATGTAAAACGTTCGATGCGCACGCATCCTACGAGGCAGCTCGATCGTGTATGCATTGCCTTGGCGGTGCTGTACAAGGAACGGCCGACGTATTCGGGCAGTAATTTATCACTGCCCACATTCATCACTACATGTTTAGGTAGATTTACCGTAGACAGAAGGACAAGATCGTATATTTTGACTAGAAGGACGTTTGCTATTCCATTCTTATTTGCTACAGTGACGCGAATTACGCAGCAAATCATACGGAGTACTAGCTAACCTGCACTGATAACAGTGAAGGTGATGTGCCTCCGTGATACTTCATGTACACGACGTGCAGAGGAAGGTTTTAAGTATCTGAGGAGTCTTAGCTATTTAAGTTTTATACTAAAGAAACTGCGTTAATATATTAGGTTCCTCCGTGACGATAATATCTTATCTTCTAATTTTAATTTATTAATATCAAACTATGTATGGCGACACCTTGCGCACCGCTCAATCGTACTTCTACGAGCGATTGGCGGGGTTGATCTAAAATTGTATCAACCAATTAACAGAACTGTTGTCTTGTTGTTATAATATTACCGTATACGGTAATATTTAAAACGTCAAATGAATACTATAAAAAATAATATTTTTTTCTTTTTTTATCATTTCTCTTTTATTTAAGAGGACACCCCGTTTCCCTACACTAAGTCTATCTTAGCATTAGCATCCAGTTGCTTAGAAACTCCTGGGGACTTTAAATTCTTCTTATGCATGCCGTGTACGTGAAGTACTTGGAGTCACCTTACCTTCACTGTTATCAATGTAGGTTAGCTTAGTACTAGCAGGTGCTACTGGATCGGAGCTCCTCGCTCCTTAAGTCGCGACTCTTACTTTCCTCGGAGACGATGGTACGTGGATTACGATAATCACATTTCGTCTGAAAATAAGTGTGAAGAATCTAAACCCAACACACTTCGGCGTGAAGACGGATCTCATCGGGCTCCGATCCGTTCTCAGAACGTGGTGTCGCATGGCATTGGGCCTAGAGCCCAACATAGTAACAAACCCGCTCGATAAAAGCAACAGCAACCAATCCTCGAAAAAAAGCAAGCTCGATGTCAGGCCGAGGCCCTTGCAAAAGCAATACTCACAGTGAATAATATTTTCACACCACTTAGTGAAGAAGAGCGCCCCCAAAAGGTTGCGGGCCGTACTTTGGTACTGTGGACCTCCGGGTCAAAGGCGAGTACGCCGGAGGAGCTCGCTACACGCACCACTTTCCGCGAGCGATACCTTTTACGTCACTGATTATGACGACACGTTGATATTTGGCGCGTCTGCGTAATCAGTCACATGGTGCCTGTGTCCTTAACGAGGAAAATCTCGATTGTTTTATATCCAAACGAGTCGTCAAATGAAAACTACCTATCGTTTACTCGACGGGTCGTCGCCTTGGAAGTAATTGATCGCTCAAAGACTCGTTCGATGCGGACGACGTCCCTTTTAAATAAAATCTTCGCTTATATTCTGCAACGCTGAAGGTCAAAGGCCAATTAAGTGCGGCTTATCGGCCAAAATACGAGGATAGGTCTAGTCAGCACTTAAGTGCTTCAATGCTTATCCAATCGTGGATCCAAGCCACACTGAGGTTTAAGGATCCATCCATTCTCACCTCTTTTTGGTGCGAAGCGTCGTTTGACACAAGTTGACCCTGAGCGTGGTGCTCGAATTTGTCAACGGCGTAAAGGCAATCTTGCCGAAATGGTGCCTCAAACTCCAAAGAGGTTTACGAGATGGGTGCCCAAGCCACTTCATCAGATACTGATTGTATGTTGCTACGACACCGCTTTAAAGGTTTTCCACGTGGAATTGAAGGTTCCCTTGCTCATTCTGCAACGCAGAAGGGAGCCGATATATCGGTGAAAACTTTTGCTGCTCTGAAGCACGACGTGCAATTTCTTTGTGAGAATCTTGTTCGAATTGAGAGCATCCTCGTTGCGATTTAAACCGGACTGTTAAACTTGGAGCGTCAAAAACCTCGTTTTAAAGGTGAATGCAGTAACTTGGCAGAGTCGTTCATCACGGCGCAAGCGCCTTTAACCGAGATGGAAAGGATCTTGATACGGCTTAAGCAACGTTGACTGGGCGTGTCCATAACTTACACGATAGGTTAAGCGTATAGCTAGGCTCTTCTTGGCCACGGACGTAGTTGGCCCAATAAAGCCCGGACGCAATTTGGTCCTATTGACCGTCGATACTATATTTGCAGGTAGGTTTTTTAGCATTTAGCAAAACCCGTTCACCGACCGCGCAAGAATTAATACAGCTTCTGCCTTTAGCATCCGCTTGCTCTTTTTGTTTGTCTTGTCTATCCGCCATTGTATCGGGCAAATGTCATACGATATTTGATTGCGTTGTGACAAACTTTCTCACCTGTTTTCAAACAGTAGTAGGGCTATATTTAGCAAGCAGTTTGGCTATGTCTCTCCCACCAAGCTATGAGCCACGTAGTAGTTGCGTTGATGGAATGCGTGGTGTGTAGGACCGTTGGCATAGAACGGAGTATAGCCTGTATAGGCATGCACAGGTTGTTTAACGCAAATTCAACAACCGGGGACGTTGTGCTCTATTTGGTGTCTCAGCGCACACACTGCGCTGAACGTCTTCGATGAGGCGAATCGCACGCTCCGTTTGACCATCGCTATGCGGATGATCCATTGTAGGCATGTCCAATCTGGTGCCAAACACTTGGAAAATCGACCTCCAGAACGAACAAGTTAAACGGGGTCTCTATCGGAGATAACTGCCACTGGCAAACCATGTTGGCGAAACACGCGATCTATAAACAGCTTTGCTGCACCTTCACCATCAATGGTATCCGGCACAGCCGCTAAGTGATCCATTTTGCTTAATCGGTCCACAAAGACTACGATACCCGTGTACAGGCAAATTAGTAAGTGGTGCAGTTGCATGAATCGAGGGTTTAACCCGTTAAAATGTTTCGCATTGCGAACATAGGTGCTCACCTATTCGTAGTTTGGGTCACCAATAATTCTGGCCTACGGAGCCATAAGTCTTTTCTTGACCGATAAAACCGCTAGGATCAGCCTCATTGAGGCTTCGATACTTTAGTTCCTTATCATGAGGAACACGATGTGCGGAGGATCCGCTGCATATGTCGAATAAAGCAAAACGCCATTATCGAAAGAATATCGATGTAAATTCGCACTGAATCGTGCCGAGAATTTTATGCTCGAATCCTTAAATGCATTGCTCCCAAGAACGTGTAGCAAAGTTACACACTGTTCAGCCTTGGCATATACCGAACGGATCATAACAGTGATTGGCGACGTTACAGTAGTAAAATGAGCGAGTCCATAATCCGATCTGCGTGATAATACATCATCTAAAATATTTTGCTTTGCTTTCCAGGCTTGTATTTCACCTCGAAATTATAAATGGCATAGAATGAAAGCCATTGACCTATTATCTGGGAAAGATGAGGCGACATAGTCGCCGTGCGTGAAGACGCATAATATATATAGATCACAAAAGGCTCATAGCCTAGCAGATGTACTCGGAACTTGATAAAAGCATATTCTATAGCAATCAGCTTTCTGCCGCTATGAGCTCTTTGAACTGAATGCAATGACTTGTTCTCATCCGCTTTATCTATTTGTAACAGCGCGCTGTCTATGCAAAATCAGATGCGTAACAGACGACACTGAAAGGTCGATTAGGATCAGGTCCGTACGCTTTCTGTAAGCACTAAGAGGTTTCAGCACACTAAAGTATCAAAATAAGGGGAGTATCACTCTGTGGCACTATAGACGTTTCATGTCACGCCATATCCGACTTTTGGCTCTGCTACCTCGATGTCGATACAATACACCTCATAGAGGCCGGAACATTCGTATTCGCAAGTTCAACAGGTGTTGCAACCTTAATTTGCTCTGTACAAGACTCGATGTCCTGTCTGACATCCGATGAAAAGTGGCTCATACGTATCACCGATGGACCGTTTATGTGTCACATCACACGCATCAAGCGAGTCTAACCTAAAATACATTGACGTGTTGCTAACAAGGTCGCAACTGACGTGCCATCTCGCCCGATCTCACTCAGTGGATTCAAACATACCACTCTATAACGATCTGGGGAATCACATCCTTAATGACTGAGCCTATGCTCACAATGCTTTCAGCATTCAATGATGCGTTATCACAAATGAGTATCACTCGACAAAGAACGTGCCATTTCACTAACAATTAATTAGCCACGCTCAAAATTAGTATTTAAAATTGTAATAAATCACTCAGGCCTCTCGCACACACACTGACAGATTCTGTGAGTGGCTCGCACCAATAGCGCTTTTGTTGCCTAGCAAAGGTGGCCTCACGACTCTCCAAAGCTTCGCTAGTATCATTGCCCGTTGCACTTAAGGTCTAGATCTCCAACTAATCCATGGTTCATGGCGTTGAAGCCAGGCCACACCAAGGATAAGATCATATCTCGAATCCAGGTTAAGGGGAAAGTCCGACAATTTAATATCTAAAGTCAATTGTACTTAGGTACGGTGACTCGAGTCCTAGTCGCTAAGAGAACAGAAATCAATCACATTTATACGCTTTAAGCGCCGCGGCATATCGCTGATTTCTTTCAAAAGAAACGACGTCGAGTATAAGTGCAAGACGCTCCTGAGTCAATCAAAATTGATCTTGGCTTATCAAAGCCATAAGCAGTCTCCTTAGCGACTAACAGCAGGGCTTGTACTCACGCCCCCTGCCGTTAAGCACAGAGCTCTTTGGGGCTAGGCCCTACCTCCAAGAGGTCCCATATAGTCTAGTCCTTCCCCAGTAGGGCGCCCCTCAATGCTCCCAGTGGTGGAGTTTGCGTTAATTAACGCTGTTCATGCCTCTACAGGCTATACTCCGTTCTATGTAAGCGGTCTTACCGACCCACTAGAGTACTTTGTGCGTTGGGTGAGGTCGCTAACGCACCACCACAACTACCTCACTGAACGCACGAGAAGAACTTATAAGATATTTTAGCCTTATAAGGGAAAGATTCTATTATCAAAATACAATTACTTAAATCCCATTTATTATGGGTAACAAATGTTTTTTTACTTGTTTTTATTATGGCGCATCTGTAAAATTTAATTAAAAAAATGAATGGTTCTCCTTCCTCAACGAGGCTTAAATCGATGGGTTCCGCTCTATTAGACGGAACTCATCGATTTAAGCCTCATTGAGAAAGGAAAACCATTCAAACCATTTTTGCGAAATTACAACGGCGAGGAGGATCGTCAAAATGGTGGGAGCAGTTAATCGAGAAAACGCGGGACGCGAAAAGCCACGGCGAATTCCAAAGAATCAATGCCAGTGCTAGTGCCAAGGCGATCCCGGCTGCCCCGCAATACCGACGACTACTGAAGATCCGCTAGACATTACAGTCTGCGTGGGTTCAAAACCCACAGATACCAACAACCTGGAATCAGGTCGATTTCGTGTCGAGTGTCTTTATTCTTAGGCAACTCGCACGGTACGGATTCAGGAAATACATTCTTGAATTCGGTCAACTCCTTACACAAAAGATTTGTCTTCGAAGACTCTCCCCGAGAAGGGTTTACACATGTATATGACCTCGTACTCGAGCGCTATAGACCAGCAAGTTTGAGGTCCGAAATTTGGGAATCTCAGGGACTATGCTACCCATTTATTCGATAGCTCTGAAATTCAGGTTCGAGGTCTATTTCGTGCCCGATGCCTTTATCTGCTGGTAGGCGGCTGGACCCCTACTGGGTATCGGAGTTCTCCTGTACCGCATCGGATTTATAAAATGAGGTGTGGTTAGCGCTCTTTTCAGCTTTCGCGGCTTTCAACGGACAAGTTGGGCAAAAGTGCTTAGTGCTCCCCCACATATAGCATCTAAGGATATATTTTGCAGTTCCACAGCTAGAAGATCGGCTTCTCCTAATTGTTCCTCAGCGAGGCTGAGGTCCATGTGTTCTGGTCTACCAGACGATAGCAATAATATTCTGAAAATCGTTCTTACAAATCGATCTTTCTTCGTAATACTTTTCTGTCAATTTATTAGCACAAATCTTTTAATAATGTGGAGAGGAATTTAAATCGAACTTAACGTTTAACGCAATTCTAACTTTCGCTTTAAAAGTAGCGGGGTGAGATCTGTAAACTTCCGCTCGGGCCACGCCCGTATTAAAGCCTTCCATACATATGGTTCTAGAACCACTTCTTCAAATGGGTCCTGCTGCATAGCAGCAAAAAAAGTTCTCACATCCTGGACATAGGTCCCTAGGGTCAATTTGCCCTGACAAGCAGATAGGAACCGCGATCGTATGCTAACAGCCTCATTGAGCGGTGCAAAATTACAAGACAATTGCTATTACCCCACGTTGAAGTGCGACATCTATAGACCTGTCACATGTGAGAGCCCGTTCTCTAGCTCGATCGCTGAGCTTAGGAATAGCTAGGGCCAGTTGTTGTTGCTCTACTTTTTGGATCATGGCAGAGGCCATGACCACCTTCAACTCTTGGAACCAGAAAAGGAGATTTTCTTCCTCTTTGCCCTCATGTGTCCTGATATTCATATCGAGGGCGAGCCTTAGGCCCCGAACGAGGTGCAGGAATGTGCCGAGTTGGCATTGATGCTGGTAACTGGTCCTAAACCTGTCCAATAAAAGTGAGCTCACACTGCATAGAGGCTTCTAGCCTGCATCAAGCACCTCTGGATCCTGAGATAGGATATACTTTAGCTGTTCAGGCCCAACAAAGCTTTTAGCTTTTCAAAAGCGTTTCGCTACTGAAAATTTTGGAAAAGAATTCATCCAAAGCCTTATGAAGACTCAAGCGTAGATTGACTACACGTACCACAAGGTGTAGCGGAGCTGCCTTGCTTCTTGAGTCGAGGAAAGACTTTTAGACTCAACGACTCACTTAGTCGTATAGAGCAAATAAGCGTAAGTACTCAGTGGCTCGTAGAACCAAGCGGCAACTAGTGCCCGAGAGTATGTACCTTAGGCAAGCTAAGTACTCGCACCAATCGAAGTGTAAGCCTTAGTAAGGCACGACACGCTGTCCAAATCAAAATAGGAAGTTTAATAATGTCTGAAATACTAAAACGTACCCTTATTATTTAAAGAAGATTTTGGCCACCAGATCTCTATCTGGTGGCTGCCACGTGAATTGCTCATTATATATGGGATTCTTGTGATAATACCTATTTTAAATGATAAAATGGTATTTTACTTATAATGTGAAGTGTACCAAATTAACGATTTACCAACCAAAGTGTGCCCCATTACAGCTCCTTTACAGGTACAGCTCATAGCTGTGCCGGGGGCATTTTTTCAATAGTACTGCTTCAGTACTAGCTGATTTACACTAATAATAGTGTAGTGAAGGTGCCTCCGAATACTTCACGTACACGACGTGCAGAAGAAAGTTTTAAGGCTGCTAAGCATGGCTTAGCAACTGTAGGTCGATACCAAGGAGTGCTTACTATAGGGAAAGTAAAACTGTATTAATATAACTCAGTTCTTATAGTTTATCTCCTGATTTGATGTAATAATATAGAATCGCGTATTATGACTCATTGCCCACAGCCTATTCGCGCGTCTAGCAGCAATTGGCGGAGTTAATATAACGACTTAAATTAACAATTGAACAGAATGGTCACATTACTGCCACAATATAATCATGTATAGTAATATTGACAATAATGTCGATCAGAATAATAATTTATTCCTCTTATAGGTAGTAAATTTATTTAGGGAGCGATTCCGTTACATCAACCCTCCAACATAACAACAGCCATCTTATTGACTGTTGTCTTATTGTGTCTCTCTGCAAAAGGGGGCTTTTGTAGGTCTGTAAAGTCATCCCAATTGGTTCATCGCATGGCTAACAAGTCCATGCAACGCGCCTCTAAGGTGGCAAACTTAGCGGCTGCGCGGGTAAGTGCAGCTGCTAATGAAACAAAACAGCAGACGTTCAGGCGGCTGATGTGGGTGACAACTCGCGCACAACTCAGTTGCAGGTGTATATGACGAGTCGGACATTCCATCTGACTCAAAACATCTAAATATACCTCCGATCACCCGGGCCCAATAAAGCCAAACATGTGGGTTCTAGCGAATCGAATAAGGATTATTCGCTACAATCTTCGGTTTGCCTGACCCATTCGATAAGGAGACATCTTGCAATGACTTCGATAATAGTAACAATGCTGGTAAAATTAATGTGCATCAGCTGGAACAATGTGATCATAAAGATCATCATGAAAGGGATGTTAACTCGGCTGATAACTATCAATGGAATGAACTAGACGAAGATAGCTTTGAGTCGAAGATGCAAAACCAAAAGTGAATAATTTTAAGGTCCTTAGTTCGCACACTGTTTGCTACTTCTAAGTCTTTACTTTAGAGCCTTAAACAAGGTTCTATACATCTTAGCTAGGATCATATGCCAATCCCAACATGAATCATATGCCTATCCTGCTTCTATCCTAGCCAAAAACAACCGATTATGACAATTATAACAACTTTAATGTAAACACTTAAAAGCAATATGAAACACGAAGAGGCAGAGTGTTGCATGAATTGCGTCCTTGCCGCAGCAGGGACAAGGGTCTCCCCACGAGAGGCAAGGCAGCCAGGGAGACGTACTTCCTAAAGGAACCCCATTGGAGGGCGTGCCTTTCAAATGATGCTTGAAGGAAATGATATTTTGCAATCGCAATATGAGCGCACAGGCGCACTCTTTTTGATGGACCTTGTGGACCAAAGGATGGGTCTCGTCATACTGATCGCCAAACCCAGGTCGTCTATCTTCAGTTGGGAGTGAGGCTCGCAGCTATCATGCAAGGGTGGATGCCCGCCCCAGCGAACGAGATATCTCGTTCAAATTCCTCTCAAATGGCGATAGTGTAAGAAACGCTTCATGAGAAAGCGCTTCTTAAAGAATGTCTATGCATGTAGAGTAGTTACTTGTAGCCGAGATTGTAAAACCAAAATTGAGTATATTGATTAAGTGTGTTCTCTCTCAGTAAATTGATCTCACGTCCATTTATTCCTAGGAAACGTTGCTGGGGTGTGGGGTTCGTTCCTATCGACAATTGGTTTGTAACTATATTAAACCCTTCTAATATGTGTCACAGCAACAAAAATCGGGGACATCATTAAATAGCAGGTAGCGCTGATAATCCCTAGCATCAGTTCCCTTGACGGTCTCGGTTAGTGCTGCCAGTTGTTACCGACTGAGCTACAAGTAGAAGAGGACCAATCCTGGCGCAGTGGTCAAGTACCGGCATGTCGACTCAAAGGTCACGGGCTCAAACCCCGCGCCGACCAAAAACAGCAAATGCAGCAGACTTTCCGATACCCCTGGGACCGCGGGTATCATAACTGAGATTAGAAACGATGAGCTGCAGAATTTCTTAGCCAAAGCCGAGTAGGTAAAGGTTGTGTTAACGATTATATACGACTGACTTTCTATTGAGCTACAATTAAACCTCTTAAATTGCCGGGTACTCCACAAGTTCACTTCAGAAGAACCCAGCCCAAGCTTTAAGCTGTCTCTGCCCCCAGAAATCCGATCTTTGCGCTCCCGCGATGGAGAATCCATCTTCCGTCCCCACTCTCCCCCTGCCAATCTGCCGACCTGATGACCCCTGTCGCTTCTGGACCGGACCTTGTTCTTGAAATGTCTCGATGGAAATTCCAGCGCTCGCGTCCGCTCCTGTCGCTTCTGGCCGTCTCTATTTCACGCAGCGAACATCCAGTCCAAACTTGTCGTTGCTCTTGAGCCCGCTGCTAACGGTAACGCTGAGATGAACCCTCCTCCAAGCGACTTAGACAATTCTGCCGACACGCGGCCGACAATCGCCGTGCTGTTGTTAAAACAGGAGACGATTCGCCGAGACAATTCTATCGTCGACGCAGCTTGCAGTCGAACTGAGACTTTAAAGCCTCTTGCGCTCGACATCGAGGCGACTGAGCGTCAGTATGCAGCTGGTGGAGTCTGGTCCGAATTAACGCTCGTATCATCTTGCGCATACCTACTCCCTCGCGGCAAGTACAACATGGTGATTAAGAGCGAGAAAGCGATTAGCGAGACACACCTGCAAAAATCATGGCCGCACTCGTGAATAGACGTACCGCAATCCTGTGCTCGACCAGCTGTACAGCGAGTTTCTCGTCAGCCAACTATCTAAGATGCCGGGTGGAGGCACAGTCTGCGTGCTTACGCGGACGACTGTCACCATTTTTGGAGATGTGTACCCATTCAAGCCGTTTGACGTCATCGCTAACAAGTTTTACCTGGATATCTCGAACGTTGACTCCGATGCAGACACAAATTTGATGCTTTACCAATTGTTTGTCCCTGGTGCCAGCCGGTGTACGACACGTTACGCGATGCAAATCTGGTAACATATTCTCATGTCTGCGACCTGGCGTGTCTACCTTAGATCATCCAAGTGAGTCCCGTCACTGCTAGTGAATGGGTCAGTCTGCGGCCAAACCATCTTCGATAACAAGCTTCATATAGCACACGGCAAGATGCACCGCTTCAGTCAGATTGTCTTCCATTCGGCTTCCGATCTCACCACGGGATCAACCTAAATTCGCTGTCTGTGTCCAGCCCAAGCCGCACATCATCAGTTCCTTCTAAGATGAGTGCACTTCCAAAATCGCCACAGCGTCTCGTTAAGGCACGCTACTCTAGCCAATCCACACGCGTCCTCGCAGCGTCTCTCACTCGAGAACGAGAGAAAAGGGATAAACCAGTTCGACATAAGGGCTCCGCATGGTCGCTTGGCTGCGACCCGTCAGCTTGCAAAAGGGGCAACCGCTTAGACGGTGCACTCTCGATTGATGTTCCAAGGGTCGTCTGGTCGAATCTCACCACCATCAATTCCAAGATGCATTTAATGACAGCAACACGCTCGGATGTTGCATTTGCCGTTGGCTATGTATCGCGCCTTATGGGGAACCCACAAAAGAAATCTGAACATTGAACTGCAGTTAGCGTATTATTTGCTATTTGCAAGATACCAAGTCTAATGGCATTTGCTTCAAGTCCAGTGATCAAGTGGAGTTCTGTGGGTATTCTGATGCTGACTGGGCTGGTGACCATTCCGATCGAAATTTGACTTCAGGTTTGGACCTGTCAGCAGGGGTAGCAAGAAGCAGTCATGTGTGTCGCTATCCACAAGTGACACTGGTACGTTGCCTTGAGTCTGGCGGTGCACGAAGGTAAGTGGATCCATCGTCTTTTGCGCGAGATTCTGGGGGCGCCAAATATGGCAGCACAAAGACTTAACATTTTTTAAGACAACTTGTTGGAAGTGTAAGGCTGGATGATTCTTGTTGGCGAGGAAGTGTGTCGATCATATCAGGATAGTACCGGTAAGCACCAGTATGTACCGGTTTTGATGTCAGTAGCTGACGTCAAAGCTTTTAAAAGGTTATATGAGCTATGATTGGCCTGAAGTAATGGTAGGCTTAGAGGTAGCAATAGGTTTGCGAACTAAGGCCTTAATATATTTACTTCGCATTGTGCGAAACAGTGCTCACTTGAACTTTTACATTAGGTTATGAGCTGAAGCCCGCAGACTCTGCCGCCCACATTCCCGCCATGCCTTCGCCTTTGCTATGGACACCTCTGTGACTACGACCGCCTGCATCAACAAGTTCGACGGAGCGAACTTCCACCTGTGGAAATTTAAGATGCAAATGGTGGGGTAGCGGTACCTATGAGATCTGTTGAGGGGGGGGGGTGAAGCCTGAGCCTGTGCTACGTCGCACCCGAGTCGACCAGCCATACGATACTTGACACGCAGTCTACATACCACCAACCGAAAAAAGATAGTCCCACAGTCGTCTTCACTCTGCGCGACGTTTGCACGCTTTGACCGCTGCCGCTCTGCGCTTTAACGAACTCGCACGGGCACTTAGCGATCCTATGCCCATGCTCCCCAAAATATTTTCGGCCACTGCTGGCCTTGACCGGTGTTCGGCGACCTTTCCGCCGTCCGTTATAGGTGTCACGGACGCTTGTCCTTGCCAGTGCGCGGCTTCGTCGACGCCGCCAGCTTGCTCCTTGCGTTTCATATATTCATGCAACAGCCGAGACATCACAAGCTTCCACGACAGCGAGTTGGATCTTAACTTCAACGCTGTGATAAGAAACGCGTACGAGTCGCTGACACTTGCGAGAAGCGTGATGACCAAGTCGTCCTCGCTGATCGGAGCGCCCACTGCATCGATCTGCTCCGCAGGGTCTCAATTTTGTTTATGTGCTGAAGCACGTCATCACCTTTGTCCATCATCATCGGGAAGAAGCGCCGACGTCGAAAGAGCTTGCTGGCCAAACTTCCTCTCGAAATGCCTTTCAGGACGCGACCATGCATCATGCGCGCCGTTTGCCGACCGAACCAAAGGCAGCTGCGGATCCGCCATCGCGAGATAGAGCATCGCCATGGCCTTGCGCGACATATGCTTGTAAGTCGCCTGGTCTATCGGGTTCGACAGGTGACGTACTCGAAAGTTTTCATGAAGAATCACAAGGATATTTCTCCGGTGGACGTTCACTTAGCAGATGACGGTGTTGTCCAGGCAGTCGGGACAGGTGACGTTGTGATGTCTATGAAGACTCCACACGGAACCAGGAAGGGGGTGCTTCGATGAGTACGGCACCGAAGTTATCGCGCAACCTCTCCCGTTGAAAGATTGACGAGGACTTGGGTCCAGTCACTTTTGAATCTAACGGATTTTTTGCTAAAGCAAACGGATAGCAGTGGAAGCTTGGATCCCGTGAAGGTAAAGGGCTGTATAAGCTATGCATGACGCCCGTCGGCATGACGAGACAAGTCGGAGGTTTCAAAAAAATTCGCAGAATTTGTCTGAGACTCTGACCGGCGGAGTTGTTAAAGCTCTTCGTTGTGACAACGGTGGTGATTATGCATAGGGTCAAATGACCAAGTTCTCCAAGCGTCTTGGTTTTGAGCAAAAGTTCACGCCTTCCGTCATTCCGCAACTGAATGGGGTGGCTGAACGCATATATCGCACGCTAGCGGAATGCGCACGTTGTATGCTTCAACATGCTGGATAGCCGAAATCGTATTGGGGCGAAGCAGTCATGACAGCAACCTTCCTTCGCAATCGGAGTCCAACGCGAGGATTTAGTATGGAAAAGTCATCATATCAGGTTTGGACCAGGAAAAAGTAAGTGCTGCAAATCTGAAGGTTTTTGGTTTGATATGCATTTATGACAGTCTTCAAGGATAAGCGTAGAAGGTTTGACACCTGGGCTTAAAAAAGGATATCGTTTCGAAGAGGTTGAGAGTGGCCGTGTACTTGTGAGTCGCGACGCAAAGTCTATGGAAGATATGTTTGACAGTAGGAGATGCGTCCGCTAGAATAGCGAGGTCGTCATTCAAGATGATAAGGAATTGGCTGGTGACGACTGCCCACAGCTCGAAATACAGATCACGAGAATGAAGAATGTGAGCATTATGAAGAAACCGAGCCTAGCAGCAAGCGGCACCAGAGGACTCAATCGCTCGAGATAGCAGCCAAGGTTTTAAAGCCCAAGCGACGCAGTCGATACCAATCGTTGGAAGAAATGTCTGCTGCTACACAAGATTTTGAGGCTGCGTACGTTGTGGATTCATTGGGAGAAATGCCGACCACGTTCAATTCGGCGATGAAATTAAGCGACGCATCCAAGTAGCAAAAAGCATGGAACCCGGAGATGGAGCTCACATCAAATGAATAAGACATGGGCGCTTGTACCTTTACAAAAGAACCCAATCCTACTGGCAATCGATAACTTTTTCACGTCAAGGAAATTCAAGATGGTAATGTTGAGCAGTACAAGGCGCGTCTAGTGGCTAAAGGCTTTGCACAGAAGTTTGGCATCGACTACTTCGAATTTTTTAATCTGTGGCCAGATTTACATCAATCCGGATTCTGCACAGTTTGGCTGTCAAGTACGGATTCACTGTCCATCAAATGGACGTGAAGAGAAGACAGCGTTCATCGACGGATCCTCGACGAGGATATCTATATGGCGCTGCCAGATGGCTTCAGTGATGCGATCCATCCGGACTATGTGTGTAAAGCGGTCATTTAATGCGTTAAAGCAGTCACCTCGCAAGTGGTACAAGACCATCGATGATTACATGCTACGGCTTGAGTTCAAGAATTGCGAATCTGGCCACTGCGTCATGTTAACTTGGTCTACCGCATCGTCAATGTCCCGTTTCTTATGTCTTGCCCAATCTCGATTCCAAGAAAATACTTAAACTAACCAATGTCGGTCGTCTCAAATCGATCGCTGAGTGCATACTTTATTTCTTGTAGCATCTTTTCGGCACTGCTAGCCAAAATTAAGTCGTCGACGTAAAGGGCAACGAAGATTATATCTTAGCCATCACGCTTCATGTAGTTATTTCTATGCAATTTCAAGATGGAGAACAGCAAGCCCGTCAGGACGCCTTGTTGTTACAGATCCGCCTCGACATGCACAATGTAAAGGAGTGTCTGTTACAAAAGTATTATTTTCTATAAGAGGAATAATGCATATTATTTCCTATGAGAGAAAAATAAATAGAAAAGCACAAAATTATTATTTTTATTAATTTTGAATAAAATTTCCAATTTCGTAAAATTTGGTTTTATTGACGCAAATAAGACATTTGTTCTATTGATTGGCTAATTTAAGTTTAGATCAACCCCGCCAATCGTCACAAGATACGATTAGGCGTCGCGCAAGGAGGCGCATTGCTTAGTTACATAAAATATGTTAAAGCTAGTAGATAGAATATCGTTATAAAATTTAATATGTTGATACAGTATTACTTTTTCCCTATTCTAAACCCTTAGAAATACCTTAAGTAGCTTAGACCTCTTAGCTGCTTAGAACCTTCCTCTGCACGTCGTGTACGTGAAGTAGTCGAGGCACCCCATCTTTACTGTATCAGTAGGTTGACTAGTACTTCTAGCAGTTTTAGCAAAGGGTGGCCCGTTACACACAAGAAATACATTTGGTGTACTTAAGCCGGTACCTACCGATATAACCGGTAGGTACCGGCTTAAGTACACCAAATGTACTAAACGGGGACTGTGTAACATTAGGGCAACTTTAAAACGTTACACCATCCCCCATTAAAGAACGAATTACATTTTAAATTCGTCAAAGATGAGCGGTAAGCTGCGAGCAGCTTTACGCGCCGCTAGTTCGCTCAATCACTCGAGCGACCTGTGTTCACATACACAGCGCCAAAGATGCCACTGAAAGGGGGTCGTCTGCGAAGACGCCCACTCAACCTCGCACTAAGCGCACGCGCTGCGTTAACACGCCGGCAGCGTCTAATGCCTTAGTCAAAACGCCGACAGCTACTGCTGCTGCCGCGTAAGAAGGCTTAAGGACAACGCCGACAGCTACTACTGCTGCCGCGTAAGAAGGCTTAAGGACAGTGAGGATGTCGATCCGTCGCTCGCTGTCGACTACAATGAGTCGACATCGTAGCCGTCACCTCATAGTAGTGATGCGGACAACGAGCTCATGAGGAAGGATGATGGCGCATTTGTTGCCCATCCAAACTTCTCTCATGACTCACAATATGGAGACAGCAACATTTACGAATGGTGTCTCGTCGTCTGGGCTGGATAGCGCAGCGATGGTTAATGAGAACGCTGCCCATAAAGGCGCAGCCGCTTCTTCGTTGGGTAAAACCACAACGCCTTATGCTCAAACCATTATCCATAATGTTCTGACATAGAGAATTATAAGCCTAAAGCTCCGCCGACGACACGTGAACGTGCTCAGTCGGTGTCACAAGCCAGTCGTTTTGAACGTGGCTATGTGACGTGTGGCATATCACTGATGCCCCCTCCATCTAAATGGCCTCGTTTAAACGGGCCAAGAGCGTCGCTGCTAGAGCGCGCTCTTCTTGACGCACATGAATATTATGGCGTCTCTAAGTCATGGAAGGCTCAGGGGAAATCGCTTGGGCGTAGTTTTTTCCGATCCCAGTCGTGTTGCGTTCAAATGAAATGCCCAACCAATACGAGGCGGAATTCTTGCGGCCGCATTCATCCGCATTCCGATGCGATGAAACAGCGGTCGCAGCGAATTAATTTTGAGAGCTTGCGTGTGAAAGAAATCGTGGGCGGTACTGTACCGCCTGTTTCTTCTCACTACGCTACTTCTGCTATTCCATTAGAGATAGCGAAGAGGCCTTAGCTGGTGCTCCTTTTCATAGGCAGCCACCAAGCCGGGCACATCAATACGTAGGGTATCGATCGATTCCCAAGAGTCGAAACTCTTCGGGTAATTTTTCCATTGGACGAGGATCTGATACCTTTGCCTCACGGTGCGATGGGCAAGCAACCGACCAACAAGAAAGCGTTGATACCCACCCGAAACCATCAGTGCAGGCGGCGCCTGATAGGAGTGGCGATCTCGCCCAATTAATCGCGGCTGCCTTACCTTCGTCCGTTCAGTCACAGGCGTTAAGCGCTGCCCGACGCCGTATTGCGGATCTCGAGGGTCAAGCCTCGCGACTGACCTCGGATCTTTGTGACAGCTTCGAAGGATCTGCACATAACCAAGGCTAAGCGTTCTAGCTGAGCGAGCAAGGAAATCGTAATGGACGGCTACCAGTGAAGGCTGTCACTACTGTGGTGAGCGTGCGCATTGAATCGCCCAGTGCCCAGTGAGATAACGGAGCGGCAAAGGCCACAGCAAGCAAATGTTGCTCAGAGTGAAGACGACCCAGGCAATTTCTCTTCTATGTTGGTGGTAGTATGGGTGTCACTAAGTCAAGTGCGTATGTCTGGTCGACTCAGAGCGACACTGTAATGGGGCACACATCGGTTGGTGAACCGTTGTTGTGGTACATTTACTTTATGGGCAAAATACCCTTTTGTGCTATTTGAGAATTAGGTAATCACTGAAGTCTCATTTGTTATGGGTAACATATGTGGCAACCATCACATATAAATCTGGCGTCCGAAATCTATCATAAATCAGCTACGGTAAATACTTAAATTTAAATAAGTAAATAAAGTTCATTAGTCTTAAAGCGTCTAGTGCATTTCTAAGGCTTGCGCATTGATCTGTGATAGATAGAAGTCTTTTTAAGGTTGATACTCTCGGGCACAAGTTGTAACGGGGCACCTATCACTAGTACTGGTAAGTACTAGTTAATCGTACACTTATTACAGTGTAGGTAGGGTGCTTATTACAGTGTAGGTAGGGTGCCTCGAAACTTCACGTACACAAGAGTACACATGAAGGTTTCTAAGTAGCTAAAGGTCCTTTAGCTACCAAAGGTAATTCAATGGATTTAGAGTAAGGAAAAAGTAAAACTGTATCAATATAATTAGTTTCCTACGTGACGATCTTCTATTTACTACTGAACTTATTATATTAATATCTAACTAAGTATGACGCCTTCTTGCGCACCGCACAATCGTGTCTTGAAACGATTGGCAGGGTTCATTTAAACTTAAATCAACCAAATAGTAGAGCTAATGTCTTATTGCATCAATAATATTAAATTTGGTACCATTGGAACTATTTAAGTCAAAATTTATAACGATAATAATTTTGCACTTCTTTATTTATTTTCTCTCATAGGACATATTATTTATTTGTTATAGAACGAGACACCCCGTTACATCACCCCCTCCCAACTAGCAGTCACAATAGTGATTGATGCAGGGTGACAGGAAAGATCATTAAGGCTTTTTCTTTATTTAGCATTTTTTAATTTGAATCAAACTGCCGATTTTATTTGCGTTATAATTTTAATGAAAATACCGATTTTATTTGTAATCTTGATTCTGACAAGAATCAAGATGGCGACAAACCAATATGTGCGCGTGGGCCGCAAGGCCGCTAAGCTGGCAGCTCCACGGATCAGTGTAGCTGTCAGTAAGGCAAATGTTTCAGTAGACGGTAATGCGTCTACTGCGGGGGATATCACCTCCTACCCCCATTGGAGATGACAGGGGTATGTCATCTGTCGATGACATTGCAGGTGACGGGGACAAGTCACCTGCTACACCAATTGTAGGTGACCGGTCCAAGTCACCTACGTCGCCCGCTCATTGGCGACTGAGAAGGCCGCCGGATCACCCGGGGCCGAGTCCGTTAAACCTTTGAGTTTTAACGTGGCTACCAAAGAGGTGCTTACGAGTTTTTTTTAACTTGTCGGACGTCTTTGGTGGAGATTTATCATCAGATGACTCCGAGGGCGATTACCACTCTGGTGACGTTAGTATGCGTCACCAGGAACTACGTGGTCACGAAGGTAACAGTGCTGCTAGTGGTGCTGATTTGCATCACCAGGAAAGGAGTGAATCTAGGGATCGCTCCCAGGTCCAAGTTAACGTTAACGTTAACATGAGCCAACAGGAGAGGGACTGCAATACGTTCCGGTTCGTCCTGAAAAGAGGCCTTGGTTACCCTCTAAGAGATACCTTACTCGTTGCTCTGGTATGACCAACGATCAATATCATATTCCGTTATTCGACTCATCCAGGCTTCACAAGCCTGTTGAGGTTGAAACGAAATTCTTCATCGATGACTTTTACCGGCATCGGTGGTACACTTGCAAACGGGCAAAGGATGTCAAACGTTTGTTACAAGCTTGGACACCCTTTGTACAGAATGTACATAACATAGGCCGTGAGATCTGGCTTGACAAGCTAAATGCTTTCCGTGAACGGTTCGAGAAACGGATTTGTAGTCGGTGCGCGCTATAAATTGTGCCGTTTGTCTAGAGAGGCAGGGATTCCTTGCCTCTTGTGGGGGGACTCATGCCCATGCTGTTTTAAGGATGCAGATCATGCCCCCAAGGAAGCATATTCCCTCAAAGGTCCCCATTGGAGAACTCCCATCTCTTACGAGATGCGTCAAGAGATTTTGAGCTACAATACTTCTACGAGCGCGGGAATCTCTCGTTCTCTGATGAACCTTCTGCCGATGAGGACGGGTCTCATCGTACTGCAAGATGAGATCCGGAACGTCCAACATCAGTTAAAATGAGGTTTCCAACTATCATGTGATGGTCGATACCCTCGCCAACGAACGAGAAGACTCGTTCGAACCAGGGACTTTAGTGACAATTTGTGCACCACTATAATTTTTAGGGTGATGAGGTTAACCTCATCCCCTGGGGCAGTTGCACACAATGTTTGTGTGTGAAGAGCAGCTTTCGCCAAAAGGCGTGCAAATTCATTTGGCGTTGCTGGATCAGTAGGGCGCTCTTCACCTACTGACCCCGACCGTTTTTTTTTTGACGATCTGCCTCGCCGTTGCGATTTCGCAACAGCGTCGAATCCGCGTCTTCCGTTGTTTCTAGTGGGAGGTCGATCGTTTCGCTTAGTGTTTCGAGGCACTGCACGCGGGGCACTACATTTCATAGGCGTAGTGGCCCGTCTTTTGACAACTATTTAATCATTTGTTACTTGAAGAGCTAAGTTCATCGCTCTCTACAAACGAGAGGTCCATGAGTTCATGACCTTCGTTTTCTTGTCGTCTCGGAAGACGATAAGCCTCAGAGTGTACGAAAGCTTGTTAAAGGCTGAAATTTGCCTGTTCCGCTACAGAGATCGCTTGGTCTAGCGTCTCTAGTTCGCGTTGGAACAGATGACTCTTGACAGGACCATCTGCAAAGACGCAATTTCCTGTGTTTGTGCATCAATAGATTACTCACGATATAGCTAAACGGATATCGTGTATGCTGGGCATAAGCGTGAAGGTCACGCTCGCCCTGCTTCAAATCCAGGAGCTCGGCTCGAGCCCTGAACTCGGCACGTGGCGGCTCAAATGTGATTTTTGGCAATAAAATCCAGAGCTTGTAAATGAAAAAAAAACTGGAAATTTTATTTTACGTCGATAAGGTTTATTGTTCCATTAATATTAAGTTTCTAACTCTAGTATGAGAGGACCGAGAAGGCTTAAAAATCTTGATTTAAATAAAACAAATCGACTATAAATTGTTAAAGAATTCTAAAGCCTGAGCCGGGTCTTAAAGACCTCATGCGACCCAAAAACCAAGGGCCCTGAAGCTTGAGCCCTAACGTCCAAGGTTTGGCACATCCGGCTAAGTCGGACATGCCAAATTTCACTTTTGTTGCATCATCATCGATGCGGCGAGCTTTAATGGTGTCGTCTAATTCGACAAGCTATTATAGCAGCGAAACGTCTTCAACTGCCTCAACTTGGAGATTTCGATCTTTAAGCTTTCGGGTCGAAGTGGAAGCGTCGGCCCGCTTGGAGCATGTAAATGCAGCTGTCTCTACAGTTCTTACTGTTGAGCATCAATACCTCTGCGTATTGAGAGCCTTGCTGGTGAAGAAAGACTACTTTTTCTTGGACCCCGTCGAGTTCATGTTGTATGAACTCGGCTATGGCCGCATGTTGTTCATCTGTGTTCAGAGTGAACAGGATAACGCCAACGGCTGGACCGCCTACGACCGAACTCATGCGTTCGATCGCTCTCCATTCAAGGTCACTCAAATGAGTGAGCCTTTCACGCGTTGCGTGATAACGTTCTTGAGGGGCTTGAAAGCTCCCTCCTTCTTCATCAAACATGTCCATGTTGAATAACACGTGGGTGGGCCTTTGATCGGACTACGAATGATAACAGTATTGGTCAATCTACACTGATTACAGTGAAGGTCAGGTGCCTCAAAACTTAATGTACACAAAGGTACAGAGAAAGGTTTCTCTGAAGCTAAGAGGACTTAGCTTGGAGGGTATAGTCAAAGGCTTAGGATAGAGAAAAAGTAAAACTGTATTAATATATTAAGTTCCTACGTAATGATGTTATATTTACTACTGACTTAATTATATTAATAACTAACTATGTTTGGCGCTTACTTGCGCACCGCACAATCGTGCCTAGTGACGATTTGCGGGGTCACTTAAACTCAAACAACCAATCAATAGAACAAATTCTTATTGCGTCAATATTCCAAATTTGGTAATATTGAAACTATTAAGTCAAATAATTAATAAAAGTAACTATTTGTGCTTCTTTGTTTATTTCTTTTCACAGAACATTATATTACATTAATTAATTTGTGCTTCTTTGTTTATTTCTTTTCACAGAACATTACATTACATTAATTAATACTCTTTTTATGAAATATACTTATGTAACAGGACACCCTGTTACAACACACCTCAACCACAGTGAGGAAGTGGTTGGACCATCTTCTCTTACGTGCAGTGAGTAAGTTGGTGGGCGCCTAAGCGACCTCACCCAACGAATAAGTATTTTAGGACAAGTGTCGTCACGGAAGCGGCAGTCCGGCTTATTTACGTGCGCATTTGTTAACTGGAAGTAGTTTTAAGACTGATTAAATTTAATCGAAATACATGTAATACCTTTTAACCAATCAATAGATGCCATCTCTGTAGATGTGCACCCCTATATTGCGAGCGTATTATTCTGAATTCCTCGGATCTTATATGACGCTAGCCGTCATCCCTTTCAAGTGGTGCGACTACTTCGTGGCATTTTCCTTTCTTCCGTTCGGCAAGGAACAGATCCCACGACAACTCCGGGAGTTTTACTATCTCCTCGGCAGATTTCAAGACGCCCTGGAGCACCTTAACCGAGGATGCCTCCGCCATTTTGTCTTCGACAGCCTCAAATACCTCCTTCGAACGCTCGTCCCTTCTTACTGGGACTGATCCAAAGTTCACTCGTTTTGACGTGCCTTTGACCGTCCTTATTTGTCGGGTACTCGTTTTCCAGCCACCACGACATTTGACTGGGAAGCGGGTGGCGTTGCTCTCTCGGCTGACGCACCCATTCCAACCACACCAGGCTCTAGGCACTGTGCCGGTTCATGCGACGCTTGACATCCCGTCAGCTCGCTATTTACTGCCACAGGCTCTCGACTCTGTGCAGGACTACGGGACTCATGACTACTTGTCATCGTCCTTTTCATTACGCCAGTCTATACGAGCTGGGCAGGACTTGGTGACGTTTGACATACCGTCAACGCACTCTCAACTGTGTTCAATACGGCATTTGTTGCAGAGGCCACTCGCAAAAGCACATCCATTCCGGTGTCCTGCGTAAAGTTCGCAACTGTGCGTGTACGCCAGTCTATCCATGGTGGGTGTTTTGCCAACCATAGCATGCCTAGGATGAGGTCATACGGACTCTCCATACCTAGCACTGTGAACGTTTCTTTACAAGAGAAGTCATTATAGCTGAAGGCGAGTTCAACTTGAATTCTCTCAGACCTTACGAGCGCGCCATTCGCTAAACGAACGGTCGCCTCTTCTCGCTTGCCATCCTGGCAAAGCGACTCAAACACTGCCGGTCTTTTTCTGAAAGCAGCGAGTTTTGCTCGATTCTGTGATGCCACCGAATCCACAAGGTTTAAATTTATTTTATGTTTTTTGATACCAATTATATTAAAACCTAATTTAATAGCTAACGCCAATAGCGTGCTTCTTTCCGATTCGTGCATAAATCCTGCTAATGCTGGTGGATTAAGCCACGCCACAGGGATTTGTCAATTTCCAGCCAATTGAATTTAGTATAAGTTCGTCAAGCTAACCGAGCATAATTTGTGAGGTGTAGGACCAAAAGATGAATAGCAACTGGGAGGGTCATCACATGGTCAAATCCTCGTACTCGAGCGCTGTAGACCAGCAAGTTGAAATCCGAAATTTCGACCTCAGGGACTATGCAGGGACTATGCTACCCATTTGTTCGATAACTCTGAACATAAGGGTAGCTTTCGAGTCCGCGTCAGTAGGGTATCCCGCCCCTTCTATGCTTCGGCATTTCCCAACCCTCAGCGGTCGATGCAAAACTCACGCTTCTCGCACGCTGGTTGTTGCTACGATCCTTCAGGTGAGGAGTCCTCTTGGTGGGTGTCGGAGCACCAGCAGGGACTCTAGCATAGCAGCGAGCAATCATATGGCCGCGCTTGCCGCACTTGAAGCAGCCCAAGGTAAAAACGCTGCGTTAGGATTTGACGCGTTTGCGTGATCAGGACCGTAAGGCTTCGGTGACCTCAATAGGAAAATTTCGATCGTCTTGTTTCCAAACGAATTAAAAATCGAAAACAATGCTTCGTTTGAGAACTGGGTTCTTCGGGCCCGGTGCCTCCGCAACATCTGGTCTATAAGATAGTCTGCGAATGCAGCTTATGTTCGTTTGGAACGAAGGCTTCGCTTTGATTTCACTAAGCTTACGTAATGTATCGCTCATGAAGGGCGTCGTGAGAAGGAGCTCCTCCGGTGTCCTAGCCTTGGGTCCGGAGGTCCAGATGGTTAAGCTGCGACCCGTTAACTCTTGGAGGCGCTCTTCCAAGGTTTTGCTTTCGCAGGGCTGAAGCTTGGCGACGAGCATGTCCCTCTCTGAGGATTGCCTGCCCTTGTTATTCATCGAGCGGGTACTGAATTATGTTGGACAGAGGGTCCGGTGTCCTGCGTAGTGCAGCTAAAATATCCGCCGCACCACGTTCTGGGAACGGATTTGAGGCCCGACGAGACTCGTCCACGCAACGAGGTGTGTAGGAACCGCGCTCCTTTTCTCATCCTCCGATGGAGCGTGACTTTCATATCCTACCATCATATCATCGTTAAGGAAGGAGCTTGGAGTCTGGGACTCGCGCTTAGTTGTCATCAGACAGGTGTGCAGAACACAACCTAACGGTTAACTATTTATGTTTCAACTGCGACTGCATTTCCTACCTCCATTATAGTTGCATCCAGCCTATCGGCCGACGGCTTATACCAAGCTCACTGTTGAAAGATTGCTCCTCAACTAAGGCAATTTGAATTTCTTCTTCCATCGTCGACAACACCTTTCTAAAAATAGCCTGACGCAAAAAACTGTGCCGCAGTACCTTCATGAACGTGGTTCCCTTGATGTGTTCCGGTATCGGACCCACAGTGGCAGACGCCGACAGCGAGCGCATCTCCTGCACATATTGTTGCAGAAGTCGCTTCGCCTGCCACGCTTCAAAGAAGCGCGCCTGAAGCAACACTTCGTTGTTCGGCAACTGATACATGGCGCGAATATTTGTCTTAAAGATTGGTCATGTAGGGAACGCTCTAACGTCCGCCATAGGCGCCGAGTAAGCCCACTCTGAGGCCTTGCCACGCAAATGCGACATGGCGAACGAGATCATCCGGGTGTCGTCCTCGATGAGCTGCGCCACACCGCATTGCTCCACGGCTAACAGCCAGTTGATAATCCTGTGCGCTGCAGTTCCATCGAAGTTGGGCGGGTCCATCCAAATGGGCCTCGGCTGATGCGGTCGGGCGAAGAGCATCTCAATAGTCCTGTTGAGAGCTTCGCTCTGAGCCTGCTCACGCCTAAGCTCATCCTGAGTCTTAGTAACGGACAACGACGCAGCATGGCTTTGTGCCTCGGACGCGGCCCTTCGCTGTCCAAGCACGAATACTTTAAACTGCTCCACTGCCCAAAAGCTTGACCAGGGATTGTTCACGAAGTCCCTGCGCCAAGTGCTCTGTCATCCCTAATGATGTTCGGAGAGGTGTGGGAAATGAGCTCAATCGATATTGAGACTCATCCTTACTGACAAGCTCAGAGACACGGGTCGTAAGAAGGACTACTAGTGCTACCAAGTTTAGGGGGGGCCTACTAAAGCGGCCACACTCTACTTTAACACACACCTTCAGGCACATTGAGGTAGTTGTGAGCGCCTAAGCAACCTCACTCAAAGAACTTAGTACCTTAGTACAAGTGTCGTCACGGAAGCGGTAATCAAGCTTCACGTGCGCACTTGTCAACTAGGAAGTATTTTTAAGACTTTATTATATCTAATCGGTTTTAATATAAGTACTTTTAAACAACCAATAGATGCCACCTATGTAGTATGAGCCCCTACGTGGCGAGCGTATTATCTGAATACCTCGGCTAACGGATGACGCTAGCCGCCATCCCTTCCAATGTAAGTGCACCTATCTGCATCACATACACAAGGGTGGGTCACCACACCCAAGTGGCAGGTCTAATTACTTTTTCATACAGTAATCGAACATCCCATTAAGTACACTTTGTGTACTTAATGGGTTTATGTAATATTAGGGTAACTTTACCCAATACGAAACACCATTATGCTACTAGCATTTCAAATAGGTTCTTGAAATTTGACTAGATTAGACAAATATTTGGATCTCCCGGCCATGTCGCCCAAAATAGGACTCTTACATTTTTTTCAGTTGATTGGACAAGCGGTACATTTTGTACCATGGAGCACAATAACATCAGGTAGGGAGGTAGCTAACTGTTTCTTCGTCCGGAGTTCAGACAGCATAAAACGCTCAATTTAATTATCTCATACATTTATTGGCATTTATGTAAAGGAAAGCGTTGCGTCATGCGCTTTATCTTTGTTATAAGAATCGCTAATGTCTGCCTCCGACCATCTTCAAAGCCGATGACTAAACCTCGACGGACCGTAATTATCGTGGTCAAGCGAGTTTTTATTGCGTTTGTTTTTTTCCCAATAGTGCTCTGGCCAGTATGATAGAGACGTTAATTTATATCAAAGCGGGGCTCCGCCATCCATAAGCGCTGTTGGAGCCGGGACACCGAATCACAAAGACTCAACTTCTATACTCAAATAAAAGCAAGAGCGTGATGCATCTATCAACATGTTGACTGAAATGTGCTCAATTGACGCTGCGACCGCTCAGTATCTGTAACGGGGCACTACTGACTTGTACTGCTTCAGTACAAGTCCACTTCGCACTGCCTCAGTGCGAGTGGGGCCTCACGTCACTTCACGTACACTAGTACGTGCAGATAAAGACTCTCTTTAAAACACTTGCTTTAAAGAGGGTTAATTAAGAACTGTTTTGATGTAATTAAGTTTTTCTTGACTATCTACTTAATACTAACTTAATTACAATCTAATACAAAACATGTAATAAAGTCTTATCGGTCTTTCTTTTTGCGCGCGTCCAGCGCTGACTGGATCGCAGAGAAAGTAGATATAATGGTCTATATTTATCAATGGAAAAGCTTTGGAATATTATTATGTAAAGTAATATTCTCCAAATGTTATCTACCTTTTAGATGATATATTAATTAACAACCTTTAAGTGTTAATTTCGTGTAACGATATACCCTGTTACATCACCCCTTCCTTAAACGACAATCACTCTGACTGTCATTGGGTAGAGTGTCACTATAAGACCACTTTATTATTTATTATTTAACGATGTTGATTGGTCAGATTCATCATTTTTAATTCTTTCGGATGGTAAACAAGTCCATGCGGTATGCGAATAGCCCGGCGCCTTCGGCTGCGGTTCGTGCAGTCGCGGGCGACGCATTATTGTCTCTTGCGGCAGACGTTCCGTCTGCCGTAGTGTCATCTTCTCCCGCAACTCTACATGTTGCGGGTGCACGTGGTAATACACCACGTGAATGCGACCCCTTTTTGGAGGTCGACTACGAATGCGAGTCGGACGAAATGGCCGACTCGGGGAGAACAGAACAGTCGCCTGATCATCATCAGGCGGCTATGAGTCTTCGAATGAGGGGGCTCATTCGAGTATGACGTGCTGGTAGCATTCGCTACAGCATGTTCGGTTCCGACGATGATTCCTCATCGCCAGTACCGTCTTCGGTGCCGTCATCCGCACATATTTCTGTGCGTGGTGATGACGATGGCGTAGGCCATCGTAATAAAAGTTCTTGTGGTACCCCTGCTTCAGTGGGTACCACTCAGGGGATCGTAAACACTAAAATGTCTCCTCTTGCCCCTGAGAAGAAGCCATGGCTTTTGCCCGAGCAGCTAATTAAGAAGGGCTCGCATCTCCATCGAGATGCGCGATGCGATTGACATTTTTGCTATCAAATTACTAATAGCTTGTCTCGAGAGACTACTCCTCACAATAAATACTCCTTATTTATTGCAACAAAGCTACATGACCTTGATCCCAGCGCGAAGAACTTTCGCGCTGAGGAAGATTTTTATCTCGATGCTTTTTTCAAGCATCGATGGTATAGTGGCAACAATAAGCGAGATAAAGTCTCGCTTATTCAAGCCTAGAGCGCGTTCATTCGCAATGTCGAAGACATTGGACGCGAAGCCTGGCTTCAAATGCATCCTCTATAGACAAGGAATACTGTGGACATTGTAGCATTGATCTACAGTTAAAACATAGTAGGTATTAGCCAAAATATAATATGTATTATTAAAGCTAGTTGTAACATAGTATGTATTCGCCAATCATAGGTGAAACATGATGTATATTGCTTTGAATTGAAATCTCAAATTGATATCTTCACAGAAGCTGTGGGAATAAAAAATTAGTTTGCGGAGCAAATTATTTATTTATTTTCAAAAAAAAATTGTTAATTTAAAATAGTTGTGGATTATAATTTTCGTTGTGGGGATATTAATACCCTTCTTTTATTGATGTTCCATTTTGTAAATGACCAACAATGTCGTGCAAACTTAATTAAGTGATTTAAGTTGATGCTGACCTTCTTGCACTGCGCCGCGCGGCTTTCGCTGTACCGCCCCCAAACTTATCGCCCTTTTGCTAGCGCATCTCTTCGTGGCTGCATGCCGATGCTAGCGCTACCGTTGCCAATCAAAAGCATCAGACGGATTCCTCTTACCGCGCTTCGGGGACTTAAGACATCGGTACCTATTCTCAAGGACCCATTGCTAGACGATAGAGAGACAATTAGACTTAAAGATCTCGACAATGCTCGCATTCATGACAAGCCATTTTTTATCAAGAAAAAAGATCCAACTCTTTCCGAACCTGAGCTGCGCACCGATATTAATAAGGCCTACTTTCCAGGAAAAGTGTACCGCTCCACATCCCGCGACGTAGTTTTTCGAGCCATGGCTGGTAATACGGCTATAACTATGCTCAAGTTGCTGGCATGGCTAAAGACTGGCTCCAGTGCCATGCTTTCGGAAGCCATCCATTCGCTAGTAGACACCGGCAACCAAGCCATTCTTATCTTGGGCTTGAAGCAGGCATCAGGAGTGCCGGACAAGAAACACCAGTACGGATACGGACGTGCTGCTTATTTTTGGTCACTAATCTCCGCGTTAGGAATTTTTTGGCTTGGCTCTGGTGCGACCGTTTTTAATGGAATACAGTCGATTCTAGAGCCTCCGAAAGAACTTGTGCTTTCTTGGGAAATCTGGTGTGTGCTCGCAGCCTCATTTACTATCGATGGTTGGGTGCTGAAGCGATCTGTGCAGGATTTGCTGGCCACTAAACCCAAAAACTTGTCATTTTACCAGCATGTGAAACGCATAAAAGACCCATTCATGATGGCTGTTCTGTACGAAGACATGGCTGCTTGTACGGGGGTTCTCATGGCTGGGTGCGGCATCGGAGCAAGCCACATTACAGAAAACCCTTTGTGGGATAGTATCGCAAGTATATCCATCGGCTTGCTTCTCGGTGGCGTCGCTGTATCACTGATTCGGCTTAATCAGAAGTTTTTGTTGGGACAGTCAGTAGAACCTGATATCGAAAACGGAATCCGCGAGTTGCTGCTGGCACGTCCGTCTATTGATAACGTGTATGCTGTCCAGTCGCAGTGGGTTGGTCCGTCGACGTTTAGCTATAAGGTACGGAACGGTACAAATTATAAAGATGAGCATGCTTATTGCGATACTATAAAATTAAATGGGCATTGGGTGCTTAGGCAGAAGTTGACTTTGACGGCACATTTTTAGCTGCGAATTTATTGCAAATGTATGCCGTGTGAATTATTGGGCTTTTTCCTATAAGTGACGCTAATTCTTTAACCTGGTCAGGTACAAGCCGGTTTTCTTAGACTCAAAAGATTTGGAAAATGATCTGCCGCTTATTCTTGCCTGGTATGCGGAAGATGTAACGCGTCTGGTCGAAAAAGAAGTCCAGGAAGTCGAAGAGGTAATACGCGGTATTTATCCAGAGGCTGCTTTTATTGAGCTAGAGCCTGATAGTAAGGAGTCAGAGATGCGCGCTGTATTAAGTATGCAGACGAAGTCTTCACGCACAAGTGAGCGTGAAGCAATGAGTCGTGCCTTGGCCCTTCTTGCGCGGACATTTGTGCGAAAGACTGAGCTGGATCGTAATTAATTAAATAAAAAGCTCGTACAGTTGAAGTGCAAAAATACTTAAATTTTATACAGAAACGTTTTATTTTACCACAAGGCTCTATTTATTAATAGATATCGTACTTGAGTAAAAAATATCCTCACCACAGTAACGAATTGTACCCCGTCAAAGAGAATCACGAAGATTATTCGTAAGTTTATAAAAAACTAAAAGAATATCGGTATAGCCACCCTTAGTGTAACGGGATGTACCGTATAATTTTTTTTTTGTAAAACCTTCAATATTATTATTAAATCTATCAAAATTAATGATTCTGTATAAACGTTTATGTCCACCGCCCCGGTGTCTTACAGTAATTCAACTGCACAGATGATTTCATACGAATTGACAATAGGATTTTCTATTCTTTCCGTAATTATTTGTGCAAAATCTTTAACCCGGAGCTCTCATATTATAAATGGTTGAAATAAAATAAAAAAGATTTGACGAAAGCAAATTTTGATGGGATAATTTTTAAATTAAATTTTTTTAAAAAAGTGACAATTTTTTTTTATTTTTATCAGGAAATAACTTTTTTTT
>NC_090613.1:1953150-1962690 GCF_004359215.1 Bremia lactucae
GATGAAGCCGGTAAGTAAATCCAGTAGAATATCCAGTAGGCTTAGAAGTAGCAAACAGTTTGCGAACTAAGGACCTTAAATATATTTACTTTGCATTTTGCCAACTAGTGCTCACTTGACCTTTAACATACATTTAAGGACCGTAAGTCCTTCTTGGCAGCTAAACTTAGCAAAATCCGGATCAAGGTAAATTTCGCCACCGACGCAAACGTTTCTCCATAGTTGAAGCCGAATTTTTGTGCGAAACATTTCGCCACTAGCGCCTTGTGCCGCGCGACTTCACCAGCTTGATTTTCCTTGACTCGAAATACCAATCAATTGCCGATTGCCTTACGTCCTTTCGGCAGGAGCACAAGTGTCCAAGTTTTGTTCTTTTGTAGTGAGTCCATTTCCAAGCTGCACACTTCCTTCCATTTAGCTGCGTCGTTGGATTTCATCGCCGACTTGAACGTGGTTGGCATTTCTCCCACCGAATCCACAACGTACGCAGCCTCAAGATCTTGTGCCGTAGCAGACATTTTTCCAGTGATTGGTATCGACTGTGTCGTCTAGGCGTTGGAATTGTAACAGCTTTTTCGAGCGATTGGGTCTTTTGGTGCCGCTTGCTGCCAGGCTCCGTTTCTTCGCCCTGCGTTTATTCTTCATTCTCGTGATCAGTTTCTACGAGTTGTGGAGAGTCGTCATCGACCAATTCATCAGCATCATGAACAACAATCCTGCTATTCTGGCGGACGCATCTCCCACTTTCAATTATGTCTTCCATAAATTTTGCATCGCGACTCACTAGTATACACGGCCACCCTCAATCTCTTCGAAACGAAATGAGATATACTTGTATTTTATATTTTTTTAATGCTCCGAGCAGCTGAAAAACCGACAGCGTACCGATCGAGAGTTAAGTTTGTGACGCTTTTCCTTTGGAACTATCACAAATGCATGGCAGCCAAACACTTTAAAATTTGCTAGCACTGGTTTCCTCCCAGTCCAAACCTGATATGGTGACATTTCAATACCAATACCTCGCGTTAGACAGCGGTTGCGAAGGGAGGTAGCGGCCATGACTGCTTCACCCCGATACAATTTCGGCAGTCCAGCGTGTTATAGCATACATCGTGCGCATTCCACTAGTGTGCGATTCATGCGTTCAGCCACCCCATTCAGCTGCGGAGTGTAGGGTGGCGTGAACTTTTGCTCAATACGCCGCCGCTCGCAGAACTTGGCCAATTCGCTCAAAGTGTATTCAGCACCGTTGCCACAACGAAGAGTTTTGACAACTCCGCCGGTCTGAGTCTCAGCAAAGGCAACAAATTCTGCGAAATTGTCTGAGACCTCCGACTTGCTTCGTAGCAAGAACACTGTGGTAAAGTGAGAGTACTCATCTGTAAATGTGACGAAGTACCGCTTACCGCTAAAAATCGCTGACTGCATAAGACCGCACACGTCACTATGAATGACTTCTAGCAGCTTCTTTGCGTGATGAGGCGACTTTTGCATAAAGCTCACTCGCGTTTGTTTGCCAAGTGCGCAACCATCGCACAGCCCCCACTGTTTGACTAACGCAAGATCAATGCCAATGTCATAGTCCTTCTTGACGATGGTGTCTCGACCACTATGACCAATGTGCCCAAGTCGAAGGTGCCAGAGGTACGAAGTGGTGTCCCCATAGCATCCCGACGAGCATGTCACATTGGCTTCGTCAGTGCCGACGGGCGTCATGCATAGCCTAAACAGCCCTTTACCCTCACGGGACCAAGCTTCCACTGCAATCCTTTTGCTTAGCAAAGCATCAGTCACTTCTAAACGTGACTGGACCCACATCCTTCGTAGAGCGTCCAACGGAGAAGAGATTGCGCGATAACTTCGGAATATGCCGTACTCCTCGAAGCACTCCCTCTTTGGTTACATGCAGAGTATTCATAGATATCACGTTGTCGCTAGTCCTGACTGCCTAGACAACACCTTTGTCTACTAAGGAAACGTCCACCGGAGAACTATCCTTGAAATTCTTTATGAATCCTTTCGAGTACGTCATGTGCTGTGTCGCATCTGAGTCGACCAGCCATATGCAAAGTGTAAGTTTTATGCCAAAGTCGCCTCATCGTGCAAAGAAAATGTTGGAAGTTATTCACAGCGATGTGTGTGGACCTCTGTAGTCAACGACGTTCAGCGGCAAGCGGTATTTTGTCACTTTCACGGATGAGTACTCGCATTTTACCACGGTATTTCTGCTGCGAAACAAGTCTGAAGTTGCCGACACATTTGCCGAGTTCGTTGCGTTCGCTGAAACTCAGACTGGCCAAGTTGTCAAAGCTATTCGCTGCGATAATGGTGGCAAGTACACGTCGGGTGACATGGCCAAGTTCTGCAAGCGGCGCGGTATCGAGCAAACGTTCACGCCACCTAATACTCCGCAGCTAAACGGAGTAGCTGAACGCATGAACCGGACGCTAGTAGAATGTGCAAGATGTTTGATTGAGCACGCTGGACTGCCAAAGACATATTGGGGCGAAGCAGTTATGACTTCCGCTTTTCTTCGCAATCGTTGCCCAACGCGTGGTATTGTTATGGATAAGTCACCGTACCAAGTTTGGACTGGAAGAAAACCTGTGCTGACGAATTTGAAGGTTTTTGGATGCCATGTATTTGTTACGGTTCCCAAAGAAAAACGCAGCAAGTTTGACGCTCGGTCGGTACGCTGTCGACTTATTGGCTACTCGGAGCATGAGAAGCATATCGATTTGAAGAAGTAGAGAGTGGTCGTGTGCTTGTTAGCCGCGACGCAAAGTTTATGGAAGACACTTTGACAGTGGGAGGCGCGACCGTCGCTATAACGAAGTCGCTATTCAAGATGATGATGAAGCAACTGATCAGGACTTCCCACAACATGACCAGACGGACCACGAAGCTGAAGAATCCGCGCAGGAAGAAGTAGTTGAGTCTGGTAGCAAGCGACACCAACGGACCCAATCGCTCGAAAAGGCGACTGAAGTACCAATGCCTAAACGACCAAGTCGATCACTCGAAGAAATGTCAGCCACAGCTCAAGACTTTGAGGCTGCGTACGTTGTGGATTCAGTGAGAGAAATGCCGACTACATTCAAGTCGGCAATGGAATCCAACGACGCAGCTAAATGGAAAGAAGCATGCGACTTGGAAATGGAGTCGGTACAAAAGAACAGGACCTGGACACTAGTACCTCTTCCGAAAGGACGCAAGGCAATCGGCAATCGATGGGGGTTTCGCGTCAAGGAAAATCAAGCTGGTGAAGTCGAGCGATACAAGGCACGTCTAGTGGCCAAAGGCTTTGCACAGAAGTTTGGCATCGACTATGAAGAAACGTTTGTGCCTGTGGCCAAGTTTGCGTCGATTCGGATCTTGCTCAGTCTGGCTGCCAAGTACGGACTCGCGGTCCATCAGATGGATGTGAAGACAGCATTTCTAAACGGCCAGCTCGATGAGGATATCTACATGGCGCAGCCTGATGGCTCTACCATTATGGCCAATCCTGACTATGCATGCAAGTTACAACGGTCACTGTACGGGCTTAAGCAATCGCCCCGCATGTGGAATAAGACATTGATGACTTTATGCTGGGACTGAAGTTCACGAAGTGTGAATCCGATCACTGCGTGTACATGAAGCGGGATGACAAAAACATGATTTTCGTCGCGCTCTACGTCCACGATGTAATCTTGGCTAGGAGTACCAGCAAGATGCTTTAAGAAACCAAGCAAGCACTCAGCCAACGATTTGAAATGACGGATTTAGGCCAACTCAAGTTCTTTCTTGGAATTGATATCGAGCAAGACTCTACGATCGGGACTCTGACGATGCGGCAAACCAAGTTCGCATGCGATATTTTGACCAAGTTTAACATGGAAAACATAAACCCGTCAGAACGCCTCAAGACCCAGGACTCAAGCTTACCAAGTCCATGTGCGAAGGAGGATGCAACCACAGCGACACTATGGCCGGTGTGCCGTATCGAAATGCTATTGGCTGCCTGATGTACCTTATGGTCGGCACGCGTCAGTTGGAGTGCTCAGCCAATTCGCGGCATACCCATGCCCAACACACTGGCAAGCGCTGAAAAAGAGTCTTTAGGTATATCCAAGGCACTAGGACGCACGGCATCGAATTTCAAACAGCAATTCATGATGGACTACAAGGATTTTCGGCTGCGGACTGGGCCGGAGATACGATGTCGCGAAGAAGCACAAGCGGTTATGTCTTTATAATGAGCGGCGGGTGTATCAGCTGGAAGAGCAAGAAACACCGTACGATGGCACTATCATCTACGAAAGCTGAATACATGGCATTGTCAGAGGCTACGCAAGAAGCAATATCGCTCAAGGCGTTTCTGTGTGAGTTGGGCGAGATATCGTCGGATACTGCTGTCAAGATTTTTGAAGATAACCAAGGCTCGATTGCACTGTCGAAGAATCCGCAGTACCACAAGCGGACCAAGCACATCGACATTCGATACCATTTTGTACGCGAAAAGGTTGAAGACGGTCAAGTGATTCTTGAGTATATTTCTACTCTCGACATGCTGGCCGACATCATGACCAAGCCAATTCCCGCGACACAGTTTTGCGCACTTCGTGGTAACCTCGGAATACAAGGTCCAAGAGCTGTCGAGTCGAGTGGGAGTGTTGTCAAGGACGCTGAAAAAAGAGACGTCTCGAGCAGCAAAAGGATCAACAGTGGATACCGGTTTATACCGGTATATATCGGTAATGACGTCATGCGGTTACGTCATTGGAATGACGTCAGTCGGTAACGTCAGAAGCTTCAAGAAGGTTCCGGAAGCGCTGATTGGCTAGAGGTAATGGTTGGCATAGAGGTAGCAATAGATTTGCGAACTAAGTCCTTAAATATATTTACTTTGCATTTTGCCAACTAGTGCTC
Source organism: Bremia lactucae (assembly GCF_004359215.1). NCBI lineage: Eukaryota > Oomycota > Peronosporomycetes > Peronosporales > Peronosporaceae > Bremia > Bremia lactucae. The sequence goes on from NC_090613.1 coordinate 1,958,062, forward strand.
TTGACCAATTCATTAGTCCGTTGTCATAAACGCTTGTCCTTGCCCGTGCGCGGCTCCATCGACGCCGCCACCTTGTTCCTTGCGTTTCATTTCTTCATGCAGTAGCCGAGACGTCACAAGCTCACGACACGAGTCGGATCTTGATTCCAACGCTGTAATAAGAACGCAAACGACTCGCTTAGACTCGCGAGAAGCGTGATGACCAAATCATCTTCGCTGACCGGAGCGCCAACCGTGTCGAGATGCTCCGCCAGGGTCTTGATCTTGTTGATGTGTTGAAGCACGTCATCAACCTCGTCCATCACCGTCGTGAAGAAGCGTCGACGTAAGAAAAGCTTGTACGCCAAACTCTTCTTTTCGAAATGCCCTTCAAGACGCGACCATGCATCATGTGCGCCATTCGCGACCGGACCAAAGGCAGTTGCGAGTCCTCCATCGCGAGACAGATTATCGCCGTGGCCTTGCGAGATTTGCGCTTGTAAGTTGCTTCGTTCATCGGGTTCGCAGGTGCTCAGGCTTCACCTTCCGCTCACCACATCCGCTCTTCCAGCACCATCTGAATCTTGAATTTCCACAGATGAAAGTTCACCCCGTCAAAGTTGGTGATACGGGCGGTAGAAGTCATAGAGGTGTCCATCGCAAGAGCGAAGGAAGTGGCGGGGGCAGCAGAGTCAGTTGGTCTTGGGCTCATAACTTAATGAAAATAAGAGGTCAAGTGAGCACTAGTTATCAAAATGCAAATTAAATATATTTAAGATCCTTAGTTTGCTACCTCTAAGCCTACTGGATACTCTACTGGATTTACTTACCGGCTACATCCCTTCTAGCCAATCAGCTTCTACCACGTAGAGGTCCCATCTTGAATATGATCGTTTGCCCATCTCAAAGTAGATCATCGAACGTTTGCGGAACCATCTGTTGTGCTGTCGCATGTAGACGATCGCTATTGCGCGATGTCGGTAATCAACCGGTACATACCGGTTAGTTTTGCGCACTTCGAGGCGCATCCTTGTCAATAGCAACTTGTTTGCAACTTAGCCGCTCGAGGTGTTTATCTGCAACACTATCTTGATCTAGTCGAGCCGCTTCCTCGCCAACACTCCCACTCGACTCGACGATTGGAGATGCTTGTATACCAAGTTTGCTCCGAAGCACACAAAACTGCGTCGCTGGAATAGGCTTCGTCATGATATCAGCTAACATGTCCAGAGTGGAGACATACTCCAATATCACTTGGTTGTCTTCCACCTTTTCGCGCACAAAATGGTAACGGATGTCGATGTGCTTGGTGCGTTTGTGGAATGCCGAATTCTTGGCTAACGCTATCGAGCCTTGGTTGTCCTCATAGATCTTAACCGCATTGCTTCTCGACATCTCACCGAGCTCACCCAGGAATGTCTTAAGCCACACCGCTTCTTGTGCTGCTTCTGACAACGCCATGTATTCGGCTTCCGTAGACGAAAGTACCACCGTGCGCTGCTTCTTGCTTTTCCAGCTGATACATCCGCCGCTCATCATCAAAAATGCATAGCCACTGGTGCTTCTTCTTGACTCTGTGTCTCCAGCCCAGTCTGCATCCGAGTAGCCTTAAAGTCCCTTGCCACTTGATGCTTTAAACTTGATACCATGCAATTTTGTGCCTGTATAAACCTGAAAACTTCCTTGAGCGCTTGCCAGTGTGTCGGACATGGATCTGAAGCAAACAAATTGGCTGTGCATTCTTACTATTGCAGCGAGATCGGGGCGTGTACCTACCATTAGATACATCAGGCAGCCGACAGCATTTCTATATGACACTCCAACCATGGTCTCGTTGTGCTTGCAACCTTCTTTGCACATAAGCTTTGCCAGCTTGAGTGCCGGATCCTGAGGCGTCCTGACGGGCTTACTGTTCTATATCTTGAAGTTGTTTAGAATATCGCAGGCGAACTTGGTCTGCCGCAGTGTCAAAGTCTCACTTCCTATGTCTTGCCTAGTTTCCATTCCGAGAAAGTACTTGAGCTGACCCATGTCGTTCATCTCAAATCGACGGCTGAGTGCGTTCTTTGTTTCTTGGAGCATCTTGTCGGCACTGCTAGTCAAAATCAAGTCATCGACGTAAAGTGCAACAAAGATCATATCTTGCCCATCACGCTTCATGTAGACGCAGTGATCAGGTTCGCACTTCTTGAACTCGAGTCCCAGCATAAAGTCGTCAATTGTTTTGTTCCACATGCGAGGCGATTGCTTCAGACCGTACAGCGACCGTTGTAACTTGCACACGCAATGTGGATTGGCTGTATCACTGAAGCCATCAGGCTGCGTCATGTAAATATCTTCATCGAGCTGGCCGTTGAGGAACGCTGTCTTTAAATCCATTTGAGGATCGTAAGCCCTTCTTGGCAGCTAAGCTTAGCAAAATCCGGATCAAGGTAAAGTTCGCCACCGGCGCAAACGTTTCTTCATAGTTGATGCCGAATTTTTGTGCGAAACATTTCGCGACTAGCGCCTTGTACCGCGCTACTTCACCAGCTTGATTTTCCTTGACTCGAAATACCCATCGATTGCCGATTGCCTTACGTCCTTTCGGCATAAGCAGAAGTGACCAAGTTTGTTCTTTTGTAGTGAGTCCATTTCCAAGCTGCACACTTCCTCCATTTAGCTGCGTCGTTGGATTTCATCGCCGACTTGAACGTGGTTGGCATTTCTCCCACAACGTACGCAGCCTCAAAATCTTGTGCCGTAGCAGACATTTTTCCAGTGATTGGTATCGACTGTGTCGTCTAGGCGTTGGAATTGTAACAGCTTTTTCGAGGGATTGAGTCTTTTGGTGCCGCTTGCTGCCAGGCTCCGTTTCTTCGCTCTGCTCTTATTCTTCATTCTCGTGATCAGTTTCTAGTTTCTACGAGTTGTGGAGAGTCGTCATCGACCAATTCATCAGCATCATGAACAACAATCCTGCTATTCTAGCGAACGCATCTCCCACTTTCAAACATGTATTCCATAATTTTTGCATCGCGACTCACTAGTACACGGCCACCCTCAATCTCTTCGAAACGATATGAGATATACTTGTATTTTATATTTTTTAATGCTCCGAGTAGCTGAGAAACCGACAGCGTACCGATCGAGAGTTAAGTTTGCGACGCTTTTCCTTTGGAACTATCACAAATGCATGGCAGCCAAACACCTTAAAATTTGCCAGCCCTGGTTTCCTCCCAGTTCAAACCTAATATGGTGACTTTTCCATACCAATATCTCGCGTTAGACAGCGGTTGCGAAGGAAGGTAGCGGCAATGACTGCTTCACCCCGATACAATTTCGGCAGTCCAGCGTGTTATAGCATACATCGTGCGCATTCCACTAGTGTGCGATTCATGGGTTCAGCCACCCCATTCAGCTGCGGAGTGTAGGGTGGCGTGAACTTTTGCTCAATACGCCGCCGCTCGCAGAACTTGGCCAATTCGCTCAAAGTGTATTCAGCACCGTTGCCACAACGAAGAGTTTTGACAACTCCGCCGGTCTGAGTCTCAGCAAAGGCAACAAATTCTGCGAAATTGTCTGAGACCTCCGACTTGCTTCGTAGCAAGAACACTGTGGTAAAGTGAGAGTACTCATCTGTAAATGTGACGAAGTACCGCTTACCGCTAAAAATCGCTGACTGCATAAGACCGCACACGTCACTATGAATGACTTCTAGCAGCTTCTTTGCGTGATGAGGCGACTTTTGCATAAAGCTCACTCGCGTTTGTTTGCCAAGTGCGCAACCATCGCACAGCCCCCACTGTTTGACTAACGCAAGATCAATGCCAATGTCATAGTCCTTCTTGACGATGGTGTCTCGACCACTATGACCAATGTGCCCAAGTCGAAGGTGCCAGAGGTACGAAGTGGTGTCCCCATAGCATCCCGACGAGCATGTCACATTGGCTTCGTCAGTGCCGACGGGCGTCATGCATAGCCTAAACAGCCCTTTATCCTCACGGGATCCAAGCTTCCACTGCAATCCTTTTGCTTAGCAAAGCATCAGTCACTTCTAAACGTGACTGGACCCACGTCCTTCGTAAAGCGTCCAACTGAGAAGAGATTGCGCGATAACTTCGGAATATGCCGTACTCCTCGAAGCACTTCCTTCTTGGTTTCATGCGGAGTCTTCATAGATATCACGTTGTCGCTAGTCCTGACTGCCTAGACAACACCTTTCTCTGCTAAGTGGACGTCCACCGGAGAAATATCCTTGAAATGCTTTATGAATTCTTTCGAGTACGTCATGTGCTGTGTCGCATCCGAGTCGACCAGCCATATGCAAATTGACTTGGTAGTCTTTAAATGTCCACCAACGAAAAAAGATAGTCGCCAGAGTCGTCTATACTCTGCGGCGACGTTTGCACGCTGTGGCGCTGTCATTCTGTATTCTCACGAATTTGCACGGGGGCACATAGCGATCCAATGCTCATGCTCCCCACGGTAGTGACAGGCGCTGTTGGCCTTGACCGGTGCTTGGTGCCCCTTACGCCGACCGTTGTCCGTTGCCATAAACGCTTGTCCTTGCCCGTGCGCGGCTCCATCAACGCCGCCACCTTGTTCCTTGCGTTTCATATCTTCATGCAGTAGCCGAGACGTCACAAGCTCTCACGACAGCGAGTCGGA
>NC_090613.1:1965826-1972385 GCF_004359215.1 Bremia lactucae
CCATCTCAAAGTAGATCATCGAACGTTTGCGGAACCATCTGTTGTGCTGTCGCATGTAGACGATCGCTATTGCGCGATGTCGGTAATCAACCGGTACATACCGGTTAGTTTTGCGCACTTCGAGGCGCATCCTTGTCAATAGCAACTTGTTTGCAACTTAGCCGCTCGAGGTGTTTATCTGCAACACTATCTTGATCTAGTCGAGCCGCTTCCTCGCCAACACTCCCACTCGACTCGACGATTGGAGATGCTTGTATACCAAGTTTGCTCCGAAGCACACAAAACTGCGTCGCTGGAATAGGCTTCGTCATGATATCAGCTAACATGTCCAGAGTGGAGACATACTCCAATATCACTTGGTTGTCTTCCACCTTTTCGCGCACAAAATGGTAACGGATGTCGATGTGCTTGGTGCGTTTGTGGAATGCCGAATTCTTGGCTAACGCTATCGAGCCTTGGTTGTCCTCATAGATCTTAACCGCATTGCTTCTCGACATCTCACCGAGCTCACCCAGGAATGTCTTAAGCCACACCGCTTCTTGTGCTGCTTCTGACAACGCCATGTATTCGGCTTCCGTAGACGAAAGTACCACCGTGCGCTGCTTCTTGCTTTTCCAGCTGATACATCCGCCGCTCATCATCAAAAATGCATAGCCACTGGTGCTTCTTCTTGACTCTGTGTCTCCAGCCCAGTCTGCATCCGAGTAGCCTTAAAGTCCCTTGCCACTTGATGCTTTAAACTTGATACCATGCAATTTTGTGCCTGTATATACCTGAAAACTTCCTTGAGCGCTTGCCAGTGTGTCGGACATGGATCTGAAGCAAACAAATTGGCTGTGCATTCTTACTATTGCAGCGAGATCGGGGCGTGTACCTACCATTAGATACATCAGGCAGCCGACAGCATTTCTATATGACACTCCAGCCATGGTCTCGTTGTGCTTGCAACCTTCTTTGCACATAAGCTTTGCCAGCTTGAGTGCCGGATCCTGAGGCGTCCTGACGGGCTTACTGTTCTATATCTTGAAGTTGTTTAGAATATCGCAGGCGAACTTGGTCTGCCGCAGTGTCAAAGTCTCACTTCCTATGTCTTGCCTAGTTTCCATTCCGAGAAAGTACTTGAGCTGACCCATGTCGTTCATCTCAAATCGACGGCTGAGTGCGTTCTTTGTTTCTTGGAGCATCTTGTCGGCACTGCTAGTCAAAATCAAGTCATCGACGTAAAGTGCAACAAAGATCATATCTTGCCCATCACGCTTCATGTAGACGCAGTGATCAGGTTCGCACTTCTTGAACTCGAGTCCCAGCATAAAGTCGTCAATTGTTTTGTTCCACATGCGAGGCGATTGCTTCAGACCGTACAGCGACCGTTGTAACTTGCACACGCAATGTGGATTGGCTGTATCACTGAAGCCATCAGGCTGCGTCATGTAAATATCTTCATCGAGCTGGCCGTTGAGGAACGCTGTCTTTAAATCCATTTGAGGATCGTAAGCCCTTCTTGGCAGCTAAGCTTAGCAAAATCCGGATCAAGGTAAAGTTCGCCACCGGCGCAAACGTTTCTTCATAGTTGATGCCGAATTTTTGTGCGAAACATTTCGCGACTAGCGCCTTGTACCGCGCTACTTCACCAGCTTGATTTTCCTTGACTCGAAATACCCATCGATTGCCGATTGCCTTACGTCCTTTCGGCATAAGCAGAAGTGACCAAGTTTGTTCTTTTGTAGTGAGTCCATTTCCAAGCTGCACACTTCCTCCATTTAGCTGCGTCGTTGGATTTCATCGCCGACTTGAACGTGGTTGGCATTTCTCCCACAACGTACGCAGCCTCAAAATCTTGTGCCGTAGCAGACATTTTTCCAGTGATTGGTATCGACTGTGTCGTCTAGGCGTTGGAATTGTAACAGCTTTTTCGAGGGATTGAGTCTTTTGGTGCCGCTTGCTGCCAGGCTCCGTTTCTTCGCTCTGCTCTTATTCTTCATTCTCGTGATCAGTTTCTAGTTTCTACGAGTTGTGGAGAGTCGTCATCGACCAATTCATCAGCATCATGAACAACAATCCTGCTATTCTAGCGAACGCATCTCCCACTTTCAAACATGTATTCCATAATTTTTGCATCGCGACTCACTAGTACACGGCCACCCTCAATCTCTTCGAAACGATATGAGATATACTTGTATTTTATATTTTTTAATGCTCCGAGTAGCTGAGAAACCGACAGCGTACCGATCGAGAGTTAAGTTTGCGACGCTTTTCCTTTGGAACTATCACAAATGCATGGCAGCCAAACACCTTAAAATTTGCCAGCCCTGGTTTCCTCCCAGTTCAAACCTAATATGGTGACTTTTCCATACCAATATCTCGCGTTAGACAGCGGTTGCGAAGGAAGGTAGCGGCAATGACTGCTTCACCCCGATACAATTTCGGCAGTCCAGCGTGTTATAGCATACATCGTGCGCATTCCACTAGTGTGCGATTCATGGGTTCAGCCACCCCATTCAGCTGCGGAGTGTAGGGTGGCGTGAACTTTTGCTCAATACGCCGCCGCTCGCAGAACTTGGCCAATTCGCTCAAAGTGTATTCAGCACCGTTGCCACAACGAAGAGTTTTGACAACTCCGCCGGTCTGAGTCTCAGCAAAGGCAACAAATTCTGCGAAATTGTCTGAGACCTCCGACTTGCTTCGTAGCAAGAACACTGTGGTAAAGTGAGAGTACTCATCTGTAAATGTGACGAAGTACCGCTTACCGCTAAAAATCGCTGACTGCATAAGACCGCACACGTCACTATGAATGACTTCTAGCAGCTTCTTTGCGTGATGAGGCGACTTTTGCATAAAGCTCACTCGCGTTTGTTTGCCAAGTGCGCAACCATCGCACAGCCCCCACTGTTTGACTAACGCAAGATCAATGCCAATGTCATAGTCCTTCTTGACGATGGTGTCTCGACCACTATGACCAATGTGCCCAAGTCGAAGGTGCCAGAGGTACGAAGTGGTGTCCCCATAGCATCCCGACGAGCATGTCACATTGGCTTCGTCAGTGCCGACGGGCGTCATGCATAGCCTAAACAGCCCTTTATCCTCACGGGATCCAAGCTTCCACTGCAATCCTTTTGCTTAGCAAAGCATCAGTCACTTCTAAACGTGACTGGACCCACGTCCTTCGTAAAGCGTCCAACTGAGAAGAGATTGCGCGATAACTTCGGAATATGCCGTACTCCTCGAAGCACTTCCTTCTTGGTTTCATGCGGAGTCTTCATAGATATCACGTTGTCGCTAGTCCTGACTGCCTAGACAACACCTTTCTCTGCTAAGTGGACGTCCACCGGAGAAATATCCTTGAAATGCTTTATGAATTCTTTCGAGTACGTCATGTGCTGTGTCGCATCCGAGTCGACCAGCCATATGCAAATTGACTTGGTAGTCTTTAAATGTCCACCAACGAAAAAAGATAGTCGCCAGAGTCGTCTATACTCTGCGGCGACGTTTGCACGCTGTGGCGCTGTCATTCTGTATTCTCACGAATTTGCACGGGGGCACATAGCGATCCAATGCTCATGCTCCCCACGGTAGTGACAGGCGCTGTTGGCCTTGACCGGTGCTTGGTGCCCCTTACGCCGACCGTTGTCCGTTGCCATAAACGCTTGTCCTTGCCCGTGCGCGGCTCCATCAACGCCGCCACCTTGTTCCTTGCGTTTCATATCTTCATGCAGTAGCCGAGACGTCACAAGCTCTCACGACAGCGAGTCGGATCTTGATTCCAACGCTGTAATAAGAACGCAAACGACTCTCTTAGACCCGCGAGAAGCTTGATGACCAAATCATCTTCGCTGACCAGAGCGCCAACCGTGTCGAGCTGCTCCGCCAGGGTCTTGATCTTGTTGATGTGTTGAAGCACGTCATCAACCTCGTCCATCACCGTCGTGAAGAAGCGTCGACGTAAGAAAAGCTTGTACGCCAAACTCTTCTTTTCGAAATGCCCTTCAAGACGCGACCATGCATCATGTGCGCCGTTCGCCGAACTGACGAAAGGCAGTTGCGAGTCCTCCATCGCGAAGCAAATTATCACCGTGGCCTTGCGAAACTTGCGCTTGTAAGTCGCTTCGTCCATCGGGTTCGTCAGGTGCTCAGGCTTCACTCCCCGCTCACCACACCCGCTCTTCCCGCACCATCTGCATCTTGAATTTCCGCAGATGAAAGTTCACCCCGTCGAACTTGTTGATACGGGCGGTAGAAGTCATAGAGGTGTCCATGGCAAGAGCGAAGGAAGTGGCGGGGGCAGCAGAGTCAGTTGGTCTTGGGCTCATAACCTAATAAAAAGAAGAGGTCAAGTGAGCACTAGTTATCAAAATGCAAAGTAAATATATTCAAGATCCTTAGTTCGCAAATCGTTTGCTACCTCTTAGCATACTGGATACTCTACTGGATTTACTTACCGGCTACATCCCTTCTAGCCAATCAGCTTCTACCACGTAGAGGTCCCGTCTTGAATATTATCATTTGCCATCTCAAAGTAGATCATCGAACGTTTGCGGAACCATCTGTTGTGCTGTCGCATGTAGACGATCGCTATTGCGCGATGTCGGTAATCAACCGGTACATACCGGTTAGTTTTGCACACTTCGAGGTGCATCCTTGTCAATAGCAACTTTTTTGCAACTTTGCCGCTCGAGATGTTTATCTGCAACACTATCTTGATCTAGTCGAGCCGCTTCCTCGCCAACACTCCCACTCGACTCGACGATTGGAGATGCTTGTATACCAAGTTTGCTCCGAAGCACACAAAACTGCGTCGCTAGAATAGGCTTCGTCATGATATCAGCTAACATGTCCAGAGTGGAGACATACTCCAATATCACTTGGTTGTCTTCCACCTTTTCGCGCACAAAGTGGTAACGGATGTCGATGTGCTTGGTGCGTTTGTGGAATGCCGGATTCTTGGCTAACGCTATCGAGCCTTGGTTGTCCTCATAGATCTTAACCGCATCGCTTCTCGACATCTCACCGAGCTCACACAGGAATGTCTTAAGCCATACCGCTTCTTGTGCTGCTTCTGACAACGCCATGTATTCGGCTTCCGTAGACGAAAGTGCCACCGTGCGCTGCTTCTTGCTTTTCCAGCTGATTCATCCGCCGCTCATCATCAAAAATGCATAGCCACTGGTGCTTCTTCTTGACTCTGTGTCTCCAGCCCAGTCTGCATCCGAGTAGCCTTAAAGTCCCTTGCCACTTGATGCTTTAAACTTGATACCATGCAATTTTGTGCCTGTATATACCTGAAAACTCCCTTGAGCGCTTGCCAGTGTATCGGAGATGGATCTGAAGCAAATTGGCTGTGCACTCCTACTATTGCAGCGAGATCGGGGCGTGTATCTACCATTAGAGACAACAGGCAGCCGACAGCATTTCTATATGGCACCCCAGCCATGGTCTCGTTGTGCTTGCAACCTCCTTTGCACATAAGCTTTGCCACCTTGAGCCCCGGATCCTGAGGTGTCCTGACGGGCTTACAGTTCTATATCTTGAACTTGTTTAGAATATCGCAGGCGAACTTGGTCTTTCGCGGTGTCAACGTCTCTCTTCCTATGTCTTGCCCAGTTTCTATTCCGAGAAAGTACTTGAGCTGACCCATGTCGGTCATCTCAAATCGGCGGCTAAGTGCGTTCTTTGTTTCTTGGAGCATCTTGTCGGAACTGCTAGCCAAAAATCAAGTCGTCGACGTAAAGTGCAACAAAGATCATATGTTGTCCATCACGCTTCATGTAGACGCAGTGGTCAGATTCGCACTTCTTGAACTCGAGACCCAGCATAAAGTCGTCAATTGTTTTGTTCCACATGCGAGGTGATTGCTTTAGACCGTACAGCGACCGTTGTAACTTGCACACGCAATCTGGATTGGCTGAATCACTAAAGCCATCAGGCTGCGTCATGTAAATATCTTCATCGAGCTGTCCGTTTAGGAACGCTGTCTTTACATCCATTTGAGGACCGTAAGTCCTTCTTGGCAGCTAAACTTAGCAAAATCCGGATCAAGGTAAATTTCGCCACCGGCGCAATCGTTTCTCCATAGTTGAAGCCGAATTTTCGTGCGAAACCTTTCGCGACTAGCGCCTTGTACCGCGCGACTTCACCAGCTTGATTTTCCTTGACTCGAAATACCCATCGATTGCCGATTGTCTTACGTCCTTTCGGCAGGAGCACAAGTGTCCAAGTTTTGTTTTTTGTAGTGAGTCCATTTCCAAGCTGCTCACTTCGTTCCATTTAGCTGCGTCGTTGGATTTCATTGCTGACTTGGACGTGGTTGGCATTTCTCCCACCGAATCCACAACGTACGCAGCCTCAAAATCTTGTGCCGTGGAAGACATTTTTCCAGTGATTGGTATCGACTGTGTCGTCTAGGCGTTGGAATTGTAACAGCTTTTTCGAGCGATTGAGTCTTTTAGGGCCGCTTGCTGCCAGGCTCCGTTTCTTCGCTGTGCTCTTATTCTTCATTCTCGTGATCAGTTTCTAGTTTCTACGAGTTGTGGAGAGTCGTCATCGACCAATTCATCAGCATCAT
>NC_090613.1:1975396-1985298 GCF_004359215.1 Bremia lactucae
CACCCCAGCCATGGTCTCGTTGTGCTTGCAACCTCCTTTGCACATAAGCTTTGTCAGCTTGAGTCCCGGATCCTGAGGCGTGCTGACGGGCTTACTGTTCTATATCTTGAACTTGTTTAGAATATCGCAGGCGAACTTGGTCTGCCGCAGTGTCAAAGTCTCACTTCCTATGTCTTGCCTAGTTTCCATTCCGAGAAAGTACTTGAGCTGACCCATGTCGGTCATCTCAAATCGGCGGCTGATTACGCTATTTGTATCTTGGAGCATCTTGTCGGCACTGCTAGCCAAATCAAGTCATCGATGTAAAGACCATATCTTGCCCATCACGCTTCATGTAGACGCAGTGGTCAGGTTCGCACTTCTTGAACTCGAGTCCCAGCATAAAGTCGTCAATTGTTTTGTTCCACATGCGAGGCGATTGCTTCAGACCGTACAGCGACCGTTGTAACTTGCACACGCAATGTGGATTGGCTGTATCACTGAAGCCATCAGGCTGCTTCATGTAAATATCTTCATCAAGCTGGCCGTTGAGGAACGTTGTCTTTACATTCATTTGATTACCGTAAGCTTTTCTTGGCAGCTAAACTTAGCAAAATCCGGATCAAGGTAAATTTCGCCACCGGCGCAAACGTTTCTCCATAGTTGATGCCGAATTTTTGTGCGAAACCTTTCGCGACTAGCGCCTTGTACCGCGCGACTTCACCAGCTTGATTTTCCTTGACTCGAAATACCCATCGATTGCAGATTGCCTTACGTCCTTTCGGCATAAGCAGAAGTGTCCAAGTTTGTTCTTTTGTAGTGAGTCCATTTCCAAGCTGCACACTTCCTCCATTTAGCTGCGTCGTTGGATTTCATCACCGACTTGAACGTGGTTGGCATTTCTCCCACCGAATCCACAACGTACGCAGCCTCAAAATTTTGTGCCGTAGCAGACGTTTTTCCAGTGATTGGTATCGACTGTGTCGTCTAGGCGTTGGAAATATAACAGCTATTTCGAGCGATCGAGTCTTTTGGTGCCGCTTGCTGCCAGGCTTCGTTTCTTCGCTCTGCTCTTAATCTTCATTCTCGTGATCAGTTTCTACAGGTTGTGGAGAGTCGTCATCGACCAATTCATCAGCATCATGAACAACAATCCTGCTATTCTGGCGGACGCATCTCCCACTTTAAAACATGTCTTCCATGAATTTTTTTTTTGCATCGCGACTGACTAGTACACGACAACCCTCAATCTCTTTCAAACGATATGAGATATACTTGTATTTTATATATATTTAATGCTCCGAGTAGCTGAGAAACCGACAGCGTACCGATCGAGAGTTAAGTTTGCGACGCTTTTCCTTTGGAACTATCACAAATGCATGGCAACCAAACACCTTTAGATTTGCCAGCACTGGTTTCCCCCCAGTCCAAACCTGATATGGTGACTTTTCATACCAATATCTCGCGTTAGACAGCGGTTGCGAAGGAAGGTAGCGGCCATGACTGCTTCACCCCGATACAATTTCGGCAGTCCAGCGTGTTATAGCATACATCGTGCGCATTCCACTAGTGTGCGATTCATGCGTTCAGCCACCCCATTCAGCTGCGGAGTGTCGGGTGGCGTGAACTCTTGCTCAATACGACGCCGCTCGCAGAACTTGGCCAATTCGCTCAAAGTGTATTCACCACCGTTGCCACAACGAAGAGTTTTGACAACTCCGCCGGTCTGAGTCTCAGCAAACGCAACAAAATCTGCGAAATTGTCTGAGACCTCCGACTTGCTTCGTAGCAAGAACACTGTGGTAAAGTGAGAGTACTACATCTGTAAATGTGACGAAGTAACGCTTACTGCTAAAAGTCGCTGACTGCATAACACCGCACACGTCACCATGAATGACTTCTAGCAGCTTCGTTGCGTGACGAGGCGACTTTTGCATAAAGCTCACTCGCGTTTGTTTGCCAAGTGCGCAACCATCGCACAGCCTCAACTGTTTGACTAACGCAAGATCGATGCCAATGCCATAGTTCTTCTTGACGATGGTGTCTAGACCACCATGGCCAATGTGCCCAAGTCGAAGGTGCCAGAGGTACGAAGTGGTGTTCCATAGCATCCCGACGAGCTTGTCACATTGGCTTCGTCAGTGCCGACGGGAGTCATGCATAGCCTAAACAGTCCTTTACCCTCACGGGATCCAAGCTTCCACTGCAATCCTTTTGCCTTGACAAAGCAGCCAACGCTTTCAAACGTGACGGCTCCAACATCCTTTGTAAAGCGTCGAACGGAGAAAAGATTACGCGATAGCTTTGGAATCTGCCATACTCCGTGGGACGTCTTCATCGGCACTAGAATGTCACCAGTCCCGATTGCCTGAACGACACCGTCGTCAGCCAGATGAACGTCCACCGGAGAAATATCCTTGTATTCTTCATAAACTCTTTCAAGAAAGTCATGTGCTGCGTCGCTGTTGAATGCTGAAGCCGGAGAGAGCGAAGAAGAAAGAGAGCGATGTGAAGAGTCTGCTGTTGAGGCGAAGACACTTGAGCCGAAGAACGAATATTTGGAAGTGATTGATTTATTGAGGCTTACACTTTTAGTTCTCATAATCACTCAATTCTACATACTTGGATTAACTATACTATAGTATAAGTAAAAACAATGTTTAACCGCGGTTTGAATTGAACCGGTTTGGGTTATGTACATTACCTGAACCCACAAGCTCAATACGCCCCCTCAATTCGAACTTGCTTGAATGCCGGGAGCTGCCGTTAGGTCCTTGTGGCGTGGTCCTGATAGTCCCTTGGTCATGATGTCTGCCAGCATGATCGTCGTTTCGCAGTACTTGAGCTTGACTTCACCGCACTTTACCTCATCACGGATGTGATGGTACTTGATGTCGATGTGCTTGGCTCGACCATGATTCACCGGATTCTTTGTCATCTTTATCCACGATTGGTTATCCTCGAAGATAACAAGCTCTGGTCCTGATTCATTAGCTGACTTCAGAATCTCGCACAGAAAACGGTGAATCCACTTGCCTTCCTGGATTGCCAGACTTAGCGCGATGTATTCTGCCTCACTCGTCGACAGCGATACGCTTGACTGCTTCTTGCTCCCCCAACTTATGGGAGCACCGAGAAGCATAAACGCGAATCCCAAAGTTGACTTGCGATCAGCACGGTCGCCGGCCCAGTCCGCATCAAAATACCCACAAAAGTCAACCTTGTCGCTTGGTTGATAGCGGATTCCATGCGACTTCGTCCCTTGTAAGTAGCGAAAAATACGCTTTACTGCGATCCAATGATCCTGCTGTGGATTGTCCATAGAACGCGACACATAGCCTACAGCATATGCAATGTCTGGACGCGTTGCAGTCATCAGGTGCATTAAAGCACCTACTGCTTCTCGAAATGGAGCATCCACCTTGGTTGCATCCTTGCTTGGGAGAAGTCGAGAGCTTAAATCAACCGGGCTGACGGTGGCCTTGCACTTACTCATGCCGAAACGCTTGAGAATGTCATTGACATAGCGTCGCTGACACATGGTGATACTACCACCAGGTCCGTCCACCAATTCGATGCCCAACACAAATGTACACTTGTCGCTGTCGGTCATCTCGAAACGCAACTTAAGTTCGATCTTCGTGCGCGCAATGAGTTCCGCTGAGCTTCCTGTCACCAGGACGTCATCCACGTAAACCAGAAGAAGTAGACAAAGACCATCCACAAGTTTAATGTATAGAGATGGGTCAAATGCCGATGCTTGAAATCCAATTGAGCGCACAAATTCATGGAAAGTCTCGTTCCAAACTCGTGAAGCTTGCTTGAGACCGTAGATCGCCTTTACCAATTCCAAGCAGTCAAAGTCACCATCCATCTCAACACCTTCTGGAATGACACACTGAATACTTGTTCTTTCATGACTCCACACAGGAACTATAACTACGTCCAGTTGGTCAAGTGGCCAGTCGAAGTACTTTGTGATTGCAATAACCATGCGTAAAGTCACGTACTTTACCACCGGTGAGAAAGTCTCCGTGTAGTTGATGCCGTATTGCTGATCATCTTGGAAAGTTGCAGGTAATGAATTGGTCAAGAGCACTAGCTGGCAAAATGCAAAGTAAATATATTTAAGGAGAGTAGAAATATACTCAAGAATCACTTGACCGTCTTCGACCTTTTCGCGTACAAAATGGTATCTAATGTCTATGTGCTTGGTCCGCTTGTGCTACTGCGGATTCTTCGCCAGTGCAATCGAGCCTTGGTTATCTTCAAAAATCTTGACAGCGGTATCCGACGATATCTCGCCCACTCACACAGAAACGTCTTGAGCCATATTGCTTCTTGCGTAGCCTCTGACAATGCCACGTATTCAGCTTCCGTAGATGATAGTGCCACCGTACGCTGTTTCTTGCTCTTCCAGCTGATACACCCGCCGCTCATCATCAAAAATGCATAACCGCTTGTGCTTCTTCGCGACATCGTATCTCCGGCCCAGTTCACATCCGAAATCCTTGCAGTCCATCATGAGTTGCTGTTTGAAATTCGATGCCGTGCATCCTAGTGCCTTGGATATACCGAAATACTCTTTTTCAGCGCTTGCCAGTGTGTTGGGCATGGGTATGCCGCGAATTGGCTGAGCACTCCAACTGACGCGTGCCGACCATAAGGTACATCAGGCAGCCAATAGCATTTCGATACGGCACACCGGCCATAGTGTCGCTGTGCTTGCATCCTCCTTCGCACATGGACTTGGTAAGCTTGAGTCCTGGGTCTTGAGGCGTTCTGACGGGTTTATGTTTTCCATGTTAAACTTGGTCAAAATATCGCATGCGAACTTGGTTTGCCGCATCGTCAGAGTCCCGATCGTAGTCTTGCTCGATATCAATTCCAAGAAAGAACTTGAGTTGGCCCAAATCCGTCATTTCAAATCGTTGGCTGAGTGCTTGCTTGGTTTCTTAAAACATCTTGCTGGTACTCCTAGCCAAGATTACATCGTCGACGTAGAGCGCGACGAAAATCATGTTTTTGTCATCCCGCTTCATGCACACGCAGTGATCGGATTCACACTTCGTGAACTTCAGTCCCAGCATAAAGTCATCAATGGTCTTGTTCCACATGCGGGGCGATTGCTTTATCCCGTACAGTGACCGTTGTAACTTGCATACATAGTCAGGATTGGCCATATTCGTAAGCCATCAGGCTGCGCCATGTAGATATCCTCATCGAGCTGGCCGTTTAGAAATGCTGTCTTCACATCCATCTGATGGACCGCGAGTCCGTACTTGGTAGCCAGACTGAGAAAGATCCCGATCGACGCAAACTTGGCCACAGGCGCAAACGTTTCTTCATAGTCGATGCCAAACTTCTGTGCAAAGCCTTTGGCCACTAGACGCGCCTTGTATCGCTCGACTTCACCAGCTTGATTTTCCTTGACGCGAAACGCCCACCGATTGCCGATTGCCTTGCGTCCTTTCGGAAGAGGTACTAGCGTCCAGGTCCCGTTCTTTTGTACCGACTCCATTTCCAAGTCGCATGCTTCCTTCCATTTGCTGCGTCGTTGGATTCCATCGCCGACTTGAATGAAGTCGGCATTTCTCTCACTGAATCCACAATGTACGCAGCCTCGAAGTCTTGAGCTGTGGCTGACATTTCTTCGAGCGATCGACTTGGTCATTTAGGCCTTGGTACTTCAGTCGCCTTTTCGAGCGATTGGGTTTGCTACGGAAGACCGGAGAGGACACTTGGGAGGTAGATGGTAAATTGAAAAGTAATTGGACACTTGAGAGGTACATGGGAAAATGAAAACTAATTGATTCTTGGGGCTTACACTTCTAATTCTTTATATCACTCATTTCTACGAAGTCTAATTTACTATATTATATATAAGTACATGCCATGCTAAATCGCGGTTTGAGTTGGACCGGTTTAGGTTGTGTATATTACCTGAAATCCATAACCCCCAGCAAACTTCAGATTTTTATCAGTAGACTTTCGATGCAAAAGTGTAATTTTTCGTCGATGAATTTGACGTAATAACGCTAACCACCAAAGGTTGAGGTCTTCATTAGTCCACATACATCACTGTGAATAACTTGGAGTAGTTGTTTGGCAAGATTAGTGGATGACTTTGTAAAATTCACTTTCGTCTGCTTACCAAGTGCGCATCCGTTGGATAACTCCTACTGGAACACCGACTTCATGTTGATGCCAGTGGCGTAATCCTTTTTGTGATGGTATCCAAGCCACCATGGCTAATGTGACCAAGTCGAAGCTGCCAGAGGTACGACGTGATGTCCCCATGGTACCCAACGAACTTGTCGCATTAGCCTCGTCCATCAGAATTTACGTCATGCACAACTTAAGCAAACGCTTACCTTCGCGAACACCAAGTTCCCGGCGTTTACCCTTTGCTTCAGTAAAGGAATTGTCTCGCGACCGGCGCAACAACAACATCCTTGGTAAAGCGGCTAACTGAAAACAAATTTCGCGATAGCTTCGAAAGGTGCCATACTGATTTAAGCAGCCCTTCTTAATTCCGCGGGGAGTTGCAATTGACTTGACAATATCGCCTCTTCCCACGGCCTGAACTACGCCATCGTCGGCGAGATGCACGTCCACCGGAGAAATAACCTTGTAATTCTTCATTTACTTTTTTGATAGTGCCACCGTGGTCGGCCGCAAATTGGCCAAGCACTTCTATTGCTGCAGCGAGATCCGGGCGTGTGCCGACCATAAGGAACATCAGGCAGCCAACAGCATTTCGATACGGGACACCAATCATTGTTTCGCTGTGTTTGCATCCCCCTTCGCACATGTACTTAATCAGCTTGAGTCCTGGATCTTGAGGTCTCCTGACGGGCTTGCAGTATTCCATCTTGAACTTGATCAAAATGTCATTAGCGAGCTTGGTCTGCCGCATTGTTAATGCTTCGATCTTGGTGTTTTGTTCGACTTCAATCCCGAGAAAGAATTTGTGTTGGCCCATATCCGTCATCTCAAATCGGTGGCTAGAGAGCTTGCTTGGTTTCTTACCATCATCGCATGACAGGTGGGAGCCTCGGTCCAAAGCATCCTGTTAGTACTACTAGCCAAAATCAGATCGACGACGTAGAGTGCAATGAAGATAATGCATTGACCATAACGCTTCACACATACGTAGAGATCAGAATCGCACTTCTGAAAATCCAGTCCCAGCACTAAATCATCGATGGTGTTGTACCACGTGCAGGGGCGACTGCTTCTGTAATGGGGCACACATTTGTTGGTGTACCGTTGTTGTGGTAATTTACTTTATACATAAAATACCCTTTTGTTCTTTTTAAAAAATAGGTGTAACTAAAATACCATTCATTATGGCTAACATATGTGGCAACCGCCAGATATAAATCTGGCAGCCGAAATCTTTTTAAATTAGCTAGGGTAAGGTTTTATATTTAGATAAGTAAAAAAGTTCAGTCCCCCTTTTGATCTTAAAGCGTCTAAAGCCTTCCTAAGGCTTGCGCATTGATCTGTGAGAGATAGAAGCCTTTCTAAGGTACATACTGTCGGGCACTATTTGCCATTGGTTCTACGAACCCCTGAATCCCTTGAACTAGATTTCACTAAGCTTAAATAGCTTCTACGACCCCCTGAAATGTAGAACTTGTTAGCTCTATAGTTTTAAGAGACTCTTTGAGTCTAAAGCCTTCCTCTGACTTAAGGAGCGAGGTAGCTCCGCTACACCTGGTAGCACTCGTAGTCAATCTACGCCTCAGTTTTTATAAGACGAAGCATTCACTGAAATGGAAACGTTTTTAAAACTGTCAGAGGCGCAACGCACAGCGTATGACAACCTTGAAACTTTATTTGGGCTTGAACATAACGCGTTTACAATTTCTTATGGACCAGAGGTTCTGCATCCAAGGCTTGAAGCCTTCATGCGATATGAAGCCTCCCTGATCGGCCAGGTACAAGATCACGTGGCGGCATCTGTGCCAACTCGGTACATTTCTGAACCTGATTCAGAGCCTAAGACTCGCCCTCTTTTTGTCAATGTGAAGACATTTGAGGGTAAAGAGGGAGAAACCTAATTTTCTGGATTGAGCAGATTGAGATGTCCATTGACTCGCCTTGTTTTTAACAGAACGGCAAAAACGGCTGTGGCCATTTCCAAACTCGGAGGTAGAGCCATGGATTGGGCACTCTCGTGCAACACGTCCATAAACGACGCGTTTACTCTTTTTCCCTCATGAAATTCGCTGAAACAACAAATAACCAGCATGTTTGAACCGCGTGATCAGGCTTTTCGCATGCGAGCACGGCTCCTAGCGACTCGACAGGGTAAACGAGCCCTAGGGGACTTTGTCCAGGAGTTGAGAACCCTCATTGCATCTATGCATCAAGACCCGGTGCAAGAAGCACTTGTCGTAACAGTCTTTATGGGGGTCTCAATGAGGGCGTTGCCCGGACGGAATTATTCGAAGAGGCATTTGTCATAGCGCTACGCGCTGAGTTCGACTTTAAGTCTGCTCGTGTTAGCACCCTCTTTACCGAACAAGCTCTTCGAGCACATGGGTACCGTCTAATAGACCGGAACCCATGGATCTAAGCCTCGTTGAGGAAGGAGAAGAAGCACTTCAAGCTGTGGAACAGCATAAGTACGTCTGTAGATGTTATATGTGCGGAAGCACGAAACATTTTACGTCCGGCCTGCCCCCTATGCAATACGCGTAAAGCTCGAAAGAGCATCAATTCTGACCTATATTAAAAATCTGGTACGGTGCGGAAAAACGTTGACACCCATTAATTGCGGAACGCCCTACTGGGGAAGACTTGGTGAGAGTAAACAGGACCTAGCCCCAATTAGCTCGGTGAGAAATGACACGGGGCGCGAGCACAAGCCTGGCTTGTTAGTCGCTTAGGCGACTGTGAAGGGTTTGATAAGCCATGATCAATTTTAATTGACTCAGGAGCGTCTTGCAGTTATGCTCGACGTCTTTCCCTTCACTAAAATCAACAATATGTTGAGGCGTCTAAGGCGCATGAAAGTGATACAATCACTGTTCGCTTAGCGACTAGGACTCGTGTCGCTGTTCCTAAAGTTCCGTTGAACTTAGGTATGATCTGGACTTTGACAGTGTGGAACGCTGTCTCGTCCTTGATTTGGATCCGATATATGATCTCATCCTTGCTATGGCCTGGCTTAAAGGCCACGGGTCATAGATTTATTAGAGGTCTAAGACCTTAAGCCCAACGCGCAATGTTCCTAGCAAAGTTTTGGCGAGTCATGAATCCACCTTTTCTAGGCAACAAAAGCGCTCTTGGCGCGAATTACTGACAGAGTCTGTTAGTCTTTTAGACATCGGAATGTCCGAGTTAATAAACTCCAATGTTGTAAACGTTAATTCCAAGCCCGACTTTAAAAAAGGGGGTGAACCGGCACGTACTACGTCGAGTGACATTCGTTGTAATAACGATTCACTGAATGCTGAAAGCATTGTAGGCCTAAGGTCGAGTCATTAAGGGTGTAGTATCCCTGAATACGTGGAGTGGCACCTCTAAGTCCACCGTGTGTGGTCGGTTGAGGTGGCATGTCAGTAATGACACTATTGGCGGGTCGCCAGGGAATTTCAAGTCAAGCCCTTCTAATGCACGTGTAGTGAAACGTAAGCAGTCACTGGACAAGGAAGCTGAATTACATACTCCTCGTTGGATGTCGAATTTGACACAATGTCTGGTATAGACCCAATACAGGCTGAAAAATTCGGGGGCGTGAATGTCCCGGCCTCTAAGAGGCGTATAGTCAGTACTTCGAGACACGGAAGACGCGAAGCGTCCGTACCCTCACAAAGTGGTACGAGCGAGCAATTGCATACAATTGCATACGCTTGTAAAGGGTGTACCGGTAACATCGAGAGAGAAGTTAGCCTTGCGGCAATCCCTTC
>NC_090613.1:2002508-2013926 GCF_004359215.1 Bremia lactucae
GATCTAGTCGAGCCGCTTCCTCGCCAACACTCCCACTCGACTCGACGATTGGAGATGCTTGTATACCAAGTTTGCTCCGAAGCACACAAAACTGCGTCGCTGGAATAGGCTTCTTCATGATATCAGCCAACATGTCCAGAGTGGATACATACTCCAATATCACTGCGTTGTCTTCCACCTTTTCGCGCACAAAATGGTAACGGGTGTCGATGTGCTTGGTGCGTTTGTGGAATGCCGAATTTTCGGCTAACGCTATCGAGCCTTGGTTGTCCTCATAGATCTTAACCGCATCGCTTATCGACGTCTCACCGAGCTCACTTAGGAATGTCTTAAGCCACACCGCTTCTTGTGCTGCTTCTGACAACGCCATGTATTCGGCTTCCGTAGACAAAAGTGCCACCGTGCGCTGCTTCTTGCTTTTCAAGCTGATACATCCGCTGCTCATCATCAAAAATGCATAGCCACTGGTGCTTCTTCTTGACTCTGTGTCTCCAGCCCAGTCTGCATCCGAGTAGCCTTGAAGTCCCTTGCCACTTGATACCATGCAATTTTGTGCCTGTATAAACCTGAAAACTTCCTTGAGCGCTTGCCAGGTGTCGGACATGGATCTGAAGCAAACAAATTGGCTGTGCATTCTTACTATTGCAGCGAGATCGGGGCGTGTACCTACCATTAGATACATCAGGCAGCCGACAGCATTTCTATATGACACTCCAGCCATGGTCTCGTTGTGCTTGCAACCTTCTTTGCACATAAGCTTTGCCAGCTTGAGTCCCGGATCCTGAGGCGTCCTGACGGGCTTACTGTTCTATATCTTGAAGTTGTTTAGAATATCGCAGGCGAACTTGGTCTGCCGCAGTGTCAAAGTCTCACTTCCTATGTCTTGCCTAGTTTCCATTCCGAGAAAGTACTTGAGCTGACCCATGTCGGTCATCTCAAATCGGCGGCTGAGTGCGTTCTTTGTTTCTTGGAGCATCTTGTCGGCACTGCTAGCCAAAATCAAGTCATCGACGTAAAGTGCAACAAAGATCATATCTTCTCATCACGCTTCATGTAGACGCAGTGGTCAGGTTCGCACTTCTTGAACTCGAGTCCCAGCATAAAGTCGTCAATTGTCTTGTTCCACATGCGAGGCGATTGCTTCAGACCGTACAGCGACCGTTGTAACTTGCACACGCAATCTGGATTGGCTGTATCACTGAAGCCATCAGGCTGCGTCATGTAAATATCTTCATCGAGCTGGCCGTTGAGGAACGCTGTCTTTACATCCATTTGAGGACCGTAAGTCCTTCTTGGCAGCTAAACTTAGCAAAATCCGGATCAAGGTAAATTTCGCCACCGGCGCAATCGTTTCTCCATAGTTGATGCCGAATTTTTGTGCGAAACCTTTCGCGACTAGCGCCTTGTACCGCGCGACTTCACCAGCTTGATTTTCCTTGACTCGAAATACCCATCGATTGCCGATTGTCTTACGTCCTTTCGGCAGGAGCACAAGTGTCCAAGTTTTGTTCTTTTGTAGTGAGTCCCTTTCCAAGCTGCTCACTTCCTTCCATTTAGCTGCGTCGTTGGATTTCATCGCCGACTTGAACGTGGTTGGCATTTCTCCCACCGAATCCACAACGTACGCAGCCTCAAAATCTTGTGCCGTAGCAGACATTTTTCAAGTGATTGGTATGGACTGTGTCGTCTTGGCGTCTAAATTGTAACAAAAAAAAGTCACGTTGAGGAACGCTGTCTTTACATCCATTTGAGGACCGTAAGTCCTTCTTGGCAGCTAAACTTAGCAAAATCCGGATCAAGGTAAATTTCGCCACCGGCGCAATCGTTTCTCCATAGTTGATGCCGAATTTTTGTGCGAAACCTTTCGCGACTAGCGCCTTGTACCGCGCGACTTCACCAGCTTGATTTTCCTTGACTCGAAATACCCATCGATTGCCGATTGTCTTACGTCCTTTCGGCAGGAGCACAAGTGTCCAAGTTTTGTTCTTTTGTAGTGAGTCCCTTTCCAAGCTGCTCACTTCCTTCCATTTAGCTGCGTCGTTGGATTTCATCGCCGACTTGAACGTGGTTGGCATTTCTCCCACCGAATCCACAACGTACGCAGCCTCAAAATCTTGTGCCGTAGCAGACATTTTTCCAGTGATTGGTATGGACTGTGTCGTCTTGGCGTCTAAATTGTAACAGCTTTTTCGAGCGATTGAGTCTTTTGGTGCCGCTTGCTGCCAGGCTCCATTTCTTCGCTCTGCTCTTATTCTTCATTCTCGTGATCAGTTTCTACGAGTTGTGGAGAGTCGTCATCGACCAATTCATCAGCATCATAAACAACAATCCTGCTATTCTGGCGGACGCATCTCCCACTTTCAATTATGTCTTCCATAAATTTTGCATCGCGACTCACTAGTACACGGCCACCCTCAATCTCTTCGAAACGATATGATATATACTTGTATTTTATATTTTTTTAATGCGCCGAGTCACTGAGAAACCGACAGCGTACCGATCGAGAATTAAGTTTCGACGCTTTTCCTTTGGAACTATCACAAATGCATAGCAGCCAAACATCTTTAGATTTGCCAGCACTGGTTTCCTCCCAGTCCAAACCTGATATGGTGACTTTTCCATACCATTACCTCGCGCTAGACAGCGGTTGCGAAGGAAGGTAACGGCCATGACTGCTTCACCCGATACAATTTCGGCAGTCCAGCGTGTTATAGCATACATCGTGCGCATTCCACTAGTGTGCGATTCATGCGTTCAGCCACCCTATTCAGCGGCGGAGTGTAGGGTGGCGTGAACTTTTGATCTATACGACGCCGCTCGCAAAACTTGGCCTATTCGCTTAAAGTGTATTAACCACCGTTGCCACAACGAGAGTTTTGACAACTCCGCCGGTCTGAGTCTCAGCAAACGCAACAAATTCTGCGAAATTGTCTGAGACCTCCGACTTGCTTCGTAGCAAGAACACTGTGGTAAAGTGAGAGTACTCATCTGTAAATGTGACGAAGTACCGCTTACCGCTAAAAGTCGCTGACTATCTCGATCAATCGTTATATTAACATAAAGTCGCTGACTATCTCGATCAATCGTTATATTAACATAAACTTTGCGTGATGAGGCGACTTTTGCATAAAGCTCACTCGCGTTTGTTTACCAAGTGCACAACCATCGCACAGCCCTTACTGTTTGACTAACGCAAGATTAATGCCAATGCCATAGTCCTTCTTGACGATGGTGTCTAGACTACAATGACCAATGTGCCCAGGTGCCAAAGGTTACGAAGTGGTGTCCCCATAGCATACCGACGAGCTTGTCACATTGGCTTCGTCAGTGCCGACGGGCGTCATGCATAGCCTTAACAGCCCTTTACCCTCACGGGATCCAAGCTTCCACTGCAATCCTTTTCCTTAGCAAAGCATCAGTCACTTCTAAACGTGACTGGACCCACGTCCTAATGTAAAGGTCAAGTGAGCACTAATTGGCAAAATGCAAAGTAAACATATTAAAGGTCCTTAGTTCGCAAACCGTTTGCTACCTTTAAGCCATCTGCTGTGCTGTCGCATGTAGACGATCGCTATTGCGCGATGTCGGTAATCAACCGGTACATACCGGTTAGTCTTGCGCACTTCGAGGCGCATCCTTGTCAATAGCAACTTGTTTGCAACTTAGCCGCTCGAGGTGTTTATCTGCAACACTATCTGGATCTAGTCGAGCCGCTTCCTCGCCAACACTCCCACTCGACTGGAGATGCTTGTATACCAAGTTTGCTCCGAAGCACACAAAACTGCGTCGCTGGAATAGGCTTCTTCATGATATCAGCCAACATGTCCAGAGTGGATACATACTCCAATATCACTGCGTTGTCTTCCACCTTTTCGCGCACAAAATGGTAACGGGTGTCGATGTGCTTGGTGCGTTTGTGGAATGCCGAATTTTCGGCTAACGCTATCGAGCCTTGGTTGTCCTCATAGATCTTAACCGCATCGCTTATCGACGTCTCACCGAGCTCACACAGGAAGCCACAACGTTTCTTGTACTGCTTCTGACAACGCCATGTATTCGGCTTCCGTAGACCAAAGTGCCACCGTGCGCTGCTTCTTGCTTTTCAAGCTGATACATCCGCCGCTCATCATCAAACATGCATAGCCACTGGTGCTTCTTCTTGACTCTGTGTCTCCAGCCCAGTCTACATCCGAGTAGCCTTGAAGTCCCTTGCCACTTGATGCTTGAAACTTGATACAATGCAATTTTGTGCCTGTATATACCTGAAAACTTCCTTGAGCGCTTGCCAGTGTGTTGGACATGGATCTGAAGCAAACAAATTGGCTGTGCATTCTTACTATTGCAGCGAGATCGGGGCGTGTACCTACCATTAGATACATCAGGCAGCCGACAGCATTTCTATATGGCACCCCAGCCATGGTCTCGTTGTGTTTGCAACCTCCTTCGCACATAAGGTTTGTCAGCTTGAGTCCCAGATCCTGAGGCGTCCTGACGGGCTTACTGTTCTCCATCTTGAAGTTGTTTAGAATATCGCAGGCGAACCTGGTCTGCCACAGTGTCAAAGTCTCACTTCCTATGTCTTGCCTAGTTTCTATTCCGAGAAAGTACTTGAGCTGACCCATGTCGGTCATCTCAAATCGGCGGCTGAGTGCGTTCTTTGTTTCTTGGAGCATCTTGTCGGCACTGCTAGCCAAAATCAAGTCATCGACGTAAAGTGCAACAAAGATCATATCTTCTCATCACGCTTCATGTAGACGCAGTGGTCAGGTTCGCACTTCTTGAACTCGAGTCCCAGCATAAAGTCGTCAATTGTCTTGTTCAACATGCGAGGCGATTGCTTCAGAACGTACAGCGACCGTTGTAACTTGCACACGCAATCTGGATTGGCTGTATCACTGAAGCCATCAGGCTGCGTCATGTAAATATCTTCATCGAGCTGGCCGTTGAGGAACGCTGTCTTTACATCCATTTGAGGACCGTAAGTCCTTTTTGGCAGCTAAACTTAGCAAAATTCGGATCAAGGTAAATTTCGCCACCGGCGCAATCGTTTCTCCATAGTTGATGCCGAATTTTAGTGCGAAACCTTTCGCGACTAGCGCCTTGTACCGCGCGACTTCACCAGCTTGATTTTCCTTGACTCGAAATACCCATCGATTGCCGATTGTCTTACGTCCTTTCGGCAGGAGCACAAGTGTCCAAGTTTTGTTCTTTTGTAGTGAGTCCATTTCCAAGCTGCTCACTTCCTTCCATTTAGCTGCGTCGTTGGATTTCATCGCCGACTTGAACGTGGTTGGCATTTCTCCCACCGAATCCACAACGTACGCAGCCTCAAAATCTTGTGCCGTAGCAGACATTTTTCCAGTGATTGGTATGGACTGTGTCGTCTTGGCGTCTAAATTGTAACAGCTTTTTCGAGCGATTGAGTCTTTTGGTGCCGCTTGCTGCCAGGCTCCATTTCTTCGCTCTGCTCTTATTCTTCATTCTCGGGATCAGTTTCTACGAGTTGTGGAGAGTCGTCATCGACCAATTCATCAGCATCATAAACAACAATCCTGCTATTCTGGCGGACGCATCTCCCACTTTAAATTATGTCTTCCATAAATTTTGCATCGCGACTCACTAGTACACGGCCACCCTCAATCTCTTCGAAACGATATGATATATACTTGTATTTTATATTTTTTTTAATGCGCCGAGTCACTGAGAAACCGACAGCGTACCGATCGAGAATTAATTTTCGACGCTTTTCCTTTGGAACTATCACAAATGCATAGCAGCCAAACATCTTTAGATTTGACAGCACTGGTTTCCTCCCAGTCCAAACCTGATATGGTGACTTTTCCATACCATTACCTCGCGCTAGACAGCGGTTGCGAAGAAAGGTAACGGCCATGACTGCTTCATCCGATACAATTTCGGCAGTCCAGCGTGTTATAGCATACATCGTGCGCATTCCATTAGTGTGCGATTCATGCGTTCAGCTACCCTATTCAGCGGCAGAGTGTAGGGTGGCGTGAACTTTTGATCTATTTGACGCCGCTCGCAAAACTTGGCCTATTCGCTTAAAGTGTATTTACCACCATTGCCACAACAAGAGTTTTGACAACTCCGCCGGTCTGAGTCTCAGCAAACGCAACAAATTCTGCGAAATTGTCTGAGACCTCCGACTTGCTTCGTAGCAAGAACACTGTGGTAAAGTGAGAGTACTCATCTGTAAATGTGACGAAGTACCGCTTACCGCTAAAAGTCGCTGACTATCTCGATCAATCGTTATATTAACATAAAGTCGCTGACTAACTCGATCAGTCGTTATATTAACATAAACTTTGCGGGATGAGGCGACTTTTGCATAAAGCTCACTCGCGTTTGTTTACCAAGTGCGCAACCATCGCACAGCCCCCACTGTTTGACTAACGCAAGATTAATGCCAATGTCATAGTCCTTCTTGACGATGGTGTCTAGACCACTATGACCAATGTGCCCAAGTCGAAGGTGCCAGAGGTACGAAGTGGTGCCCCCATAGCATCCCGACGAGCTTGTCACATTGGCTTCGTCAGTGCCGACGGGCGTCATGCATTGCCTAAACAGCCCTTAACCCTTACGGGATCCAAGCTTCCACTGCAATCCTTTTGCTTAGCAAAGCATCAGTCACTTCTAAACGTGACTGGACCCACGTCCTAATGTAAAGGTCAAGTGAGCACTAATTGGCAAAATGCAAAGTAAACATATTAAAGGTCCTTAGTTCGCAAACCGTTTGCTACCTTTAAGCCATCTGCTGTGCTGTCGTATGTAGACGATCGCTATTGCGTGATGTCGGTAATCAACCGGTACATACCGGTTAGTCTTGCGCACTTCGAGGCGCATCCTTGTCAATAGCAACTTGTTTGCAACTTAGCCGCTCGAGGTGTTTATCTGCAACACTATCTTGATCTAGTCGAGCCGCTTCCTCGCCAACACCCCCACTCGACTCTATTGAAACGGTCAAGTGAGCGAAGTTTAGCAAAATGCAAAGTAAATATATTAAGGTCCTTAGTTCGCAAACCTATTGCTACCTCTAAGCCAATCATTGCTTCTAGCCAATCATAGTTCATAGAACCTTCTAGAAGCTTGTGACGTCATCTACTGACGTCACCCTATGACGTCATCTACTGACGTCATCTACTGATGTCACACTATGACGTCATTACCGGTATATACTGGTACATACTGGTAGTTTCTTGGTCAGGTCGAGCCGCTTCCTCGCCAACACTCCCACTCGACTCGACACTTGTTGCTAACACTCCCAGCATGCGTCGAAGGTGTTCAAACTGTACAGCAGGAATCGGCTTGGTCATCATGTCTGCTTTCATTTCCTTTGTCGAGCAGTATTGCAGCACCACTTGGCCGTCTTCAACTCTTTCCCGCACAAAGTGATAGCGTATGCCGATGTGTTTAGTTCTCTTGTGAAACTCCGGATTCTTGGCCAACGCAATCGCACCTTGATTGTCTTCGTACACCTTGACAGCTTCGTTGCTCTTCATCTCACCAAGCTCGCATAGAAATGTCTTGAGCCAAATTGCTTCTTGTACTGCTTCCGTCAGCGCCATGTACTCTGCCTCCGTCGATGACAACGCCACCGTTCGCTGCTTCTTGCTCCTCCAGCTAATACACCCGTTATTCATCATGAAAGCGTATCCGCTTGTACTACGTCGCGTCTCCACATCACCAGCCCAGTCTGCGTCTGAGTATCCTTGCAGTGTAGCAATACCATCACGTGAGAAATAAAGTCCATGCGTCGGTGTTGCTTGAAGATACCGCAGCACACGCTTGATAGCCTGCCAATGTATTGGACAGGGATCAGCCGCAAATTGACTCAATGCTCCCACTGCCACAGCAAGGTCCGGACGAGTCGCAACCATCAAGTACATGATACCTCCAATGGCACTCCGGTAGGGTACGTTCTTCATTGTTTCCTCATGATTGCAGCCGCCTTCACACATGTTCTTGGTCAGTCTAAGTCCAGGATCTTGAGGCGTCTTCACAGGCTTGCTGTCATGCATCCCAAACTTGGTTAAAACAGACTTAAGAAACTTGGTTTGCCGCATCGTCACATAGCCAGCCGCATGATCGCTCTTGATTTCCACACCAAGAAAATACTTTAGCTCACCGAGATCCGTCATCTCGAATCGGTCACTCAACGCACGCTTTGTTGACGTGAGAAACTCGTCGTTGCTACTTGCGATGATCAGATCGTCAACATACAAAACAACAAAGACCATCTCGCTTAACGTACACGCAGTGATCTGATTCACACTTGATGAAACCCATCTTGATCATGAAGTCATCGATGGTCTGATTCCACATACGGGGTGATTGCTTCAACCCGTATAGTGACTTCTTCAGCTTGCACACGTGATCTGGACGACCAGCATCGACATATCCATCTGGCTGCGCCATGCAGATGTCTTCATCCAATCCACCATTTAGGAACGCTGTCTTGACATCCATCTGATGCAACTTCAGCGTATACTTGGCAGCCAAACTCAGAACAATTCGAATCGACGTAAACTTGGCCACCGGCGCATACGTTTCTTCGTAATCGACTCCATACTTCTGTGAGAACCCCTTAGCCACTAGACGTGCCTTATACCGCTCAATTTCGCCATCTTGAGTCTCCTTGACACGGAACACCCATCTGCAGCCGATAGCCTTGCGTCCCTTTGGCAACGGTACAATGTTCCATGTATCATTTTTCTGGAGCGAGTCATACTCCGAATCGCACGCTTCCTTCCATTTCACTGCGTCACTGGATTCCATAGCCGACTTAAACGTAGTCGGCATATCTCCCACTGAATCCATGACGTATGCAGCTTCGTAATGTGTTGCATCTTGAGCTGCTGCTGACATCTCATCAAGACCTTGATGTCTCTTGTAATACGCAGACCGCTTGGCGCTTGGAGTGTCTGTTGCTTTCTCCAACGACTGTGTCCGTTGGTGTCTCTTGCTGCTGGACTCCATATCCGCATCTTGCGCAGTGTCTTCTTCTTGTTCCTGCGGCGATTCTTCATCCGTCGCCTCTTCATCTTCGATGACTACGTCCTGCTGAAAGTAGTTGCGTCTTCCACTGTCGAAAACATCTTCCATGAACTGAGCGTCGCGACTTACCAGTATGCGGCAACTGTCCAGCTCCTCGAATCGATACGCTTTCTCATGATCCGAATATCCAAGAAACCGGCAGCGTACTGACCGAGAATCAAATTTGGCACGCTTTTCCTTTGGCACCATAACATACGCGTGACAACCAAACACCTTCAGGTTAGCCAGCAATGGTTTCTTGCCTGTCCAAACTTGGTGTGGCGATTTGTCATGGCTGACAGCACGTGTTGGACACCTATTGCGGAGAAACGTAGCTGTCATGACAGCTTCGCCCCAGTATTCTTTGGACAGTCCAGCATGTTTTATCATGCAGCGCGCGCACTCTACCAATGTTCGATTCATTCGTTCGGCGACCCCGTTCAACTGAGGAGTGTAAGGCGGCGTGAATGTTTGCACGATTCCTCGATCACTGCAAAACTTGGCCATATCACGCGAAGTATACTCGCCGCCATTGTCACTGCGAATCGTCTTTACCCGCTTGCCCGTTTGCGTTTCAGCAAACGCAACAAAGTCAGCAAATCTGGCAGGTACTTCCGACTTGTTACTCAACAAGTACACCTTGCAAAAATGTGATTTGTCATCGATAAAAGTGACAAAGTAGCGCTTCTCGCTGAAAGTCGGCGTCTGCATGGGACCACATACATCACTGTGAATGACTTCCAAAACTTGCTTTGCACGATTGGGTGATGACTTGGCATAGCTCACTCGCGTTTGCTTACCGAGTGAGCATCCGTCACACACCTCCCACTGCTTTACTGATGCAATGTTAATGCCAATACCATAACTTTTCTTCACAATAGCATCAAGACCGCTATGACCAATGTGACCAAGTCGAAGGTGCCAGAGGTACGACGTGGTGTCCCCATGGCATCCCATCGATCTTGTTATATTTGCCTCATCCATCAGAATAGGCGTCATGCAAAGCTTGAACAATCCTTTGCCTTCACGCGCTCCAAGCTTCCAGCGAAGATCTTTTGTTTCCGCAAAACAACCATCGCGCTCAAACGTAACTGGCCCAACATCCTTTGTAAAGCGGCCAACCGAAAACAAATTTCGCGAAAGCTTGGGAATATGCCATACGCCAGTAAGCATACCTTTCTTAGTCCCACGCGGAGTCTTCATTGACATCACTATGTCGCCCATTCCCACCGCTTGGACCACACCGTCGTCAGCGAGATGCATATCTATTGGAGAAATAGTCTTGTAATTCTTCATGTACTCTTTCGAGTACGTCATGTGTTGCGTTGCTCCTGAGTCAACCAACCACACACATTCCGACTTGGTAGCACTTGCATCACCACCAACCGAGAACAGAAAATCGCCCGAGTCGTCTTCTACTTGCGCGATATTTGCTGTTTGCGACCTTTGTCGCTGCGCATTCTCGCGGAGTCGTACTGGACACTTCGCAATCCAATGTCCCTGCTCACCACAATAATGACATGCACTGCTCGTCTTGACAGGCGCTTGTCGTACTCCCTTGCGCTTTCCTTGATCGTTCGACATAAACGCTTGACCTTGACCGTGCGCGGCTCCCTCGATGCCGCCACCTTGTTCCTTGCGTTTCATGTCCTCGTGCAACAGTCGAGACGTCACCAGCTCCCATGACAGCGAGTCAGCTCTTGACTCCAGTGCCGTGATCAGGAACGCAAACGAATCACTGAGGCTTCCCAAGAGCGTGATGACCAAGTCGTCTTCACTAACCGGAGCTCCCACTGCATCCAGCTGCTCCGCCAGGGTCTTTAACTTGTTAATGTGCTGTAGCACATCATCACCATCATCCATTTTGGCCGTAAAGAAGCGTCGACGAAGATAGAGCTTGTTCGCCAAGCTCTTCTTCTCGAAGTGTCCCTCCAGCCGTGACCATGCATCGTGCGCTCCACTTGCCGAGCGAACCAGAGGCAGCTGTGAATCCTCCATCGCGAGACAGATGATCGCCAGCGCCTTTCGAGACTTACGCTTGTAAGTTGTCTGATCCAGCGTACTGGTCATGTGCTCGAGTTTCACCTCCCCGCTTGTCACTTCCCACAGGTCCCTCTCCTCCAGCACCATTTGCATCTTAAACTTCCACGTATGAAAATTCATGCCATCAAACTTGTTGATGCGAGAAGAGGTGGCGGAAGCAGAATCCATGGCGAAAGCGAAGTCAACGTCGGGGGCAAAGAAGGCGGGTCTTGGGCTCATAACCTATTGAAACGGTCAAGTGAGCGAAGTTTAGCAAAATGCAAAGTAAATATATTAAGGTCCTTAGTTCGCAAACCTATTGCTACCTCTAAGCCAATCATT
>NC_090613.1:2046457-2050280 GCF_004359215.1 Bremia lactucae
AAGGTAACGGCCATGACTGCTTCACCCGATACAATTTCGGCAGTCCAGCGTGTTATAGCATACATCGTGCGCATTCCACTAGTGTGCGATTCATGCGTTCAGCCACCCTATTCAGCGGCAGAGTGTAGGGTGGCGTAAACTTTTGCTCGATACGACGCCGCTCGCAGAACTTGGCCAATCCGCTCGAAGTGTA
The DNA here is from genome assembly GCF_004359215.1 of Bremia lactucae. NCBI lineage: Eukaryota > Oomycota > Peronosporomycetes > Peronosporales > Peronosporaceae > Bremia > Bremia lactucae. The sequence continues at coordinate 2,046,651 of NC_090613.1, forward strand.
TTTACCACCATTGCCACAACAAGAGTTTTGACAACTCCGCCGGTCTGAGTCTCAGCAAACGCAACAAATTCTGCGAAATTGTCTGAGACCTCCGACTTGCTTCGTAGCAAGAACACTGTGGTAAAGTGAGAGTACTCATCTGTAAATGTGACGAAGTACCGCTTACCGCTAAAAGTCGCTGACTATCTCGATCAATCGTTATATTAACGTAAAGTCGCTGACTAACTCGATCAGTCGTTATATTAACATAAACTTTGCGGGATGAGGCGACTTTTGCATAAAGCTCACTCGCGTTTGTTTACCAAGTGCGCAACCATTGCCAACATTTCCAGCAAGTCCCACCCCGCCACCAACGCCAATGCCACTATTATGTGTAAATACGCCATCATGCCCGACACCTCTTTTGATTCCGACATGGCCGTTTAGCTAGTCAAACAGCTATTCTGCTTCGTGGTAAACACATCATCTGTTGATGACATTGCACATGACAGGGACAAGTCGCCTGCTCCCCCAATTGTAGGTGACTGGTCCAAGTCACCTGCAGTGCCCGACTCGGTGGCAAGTCCCTCTACATCGACTGGCACAGGCCAAACTTGATTGCCTTGATCTTTTCTGGATCCGGGGGTACACCGTGTTTACCCACGACGCACCCACGTCATCCTCGTTGGAGGGATGTCGCGCTCAACATATTTGAGCCTACGACCCTCTAGCGACTGGCCCACTAGATGGCGCATCATGGTGCTCGTGAATTACAGAACCCCAAAAAATTTACCTGATTACCCACGATGGCCCCACAGCCCCCACTGTTTGACTAACGCAAGATTAATGCCAATGTCATAGTCCTTCTTGACGATGGTGTCTAGACCACTATGACCAATGTGCCCAAGTCGAATGTGCCAGAGGTACGAAGTGGTGCCCCCATAGCATCCCGACGAGCTTGTCATATTGGCTTCGTCAGTGCCGACGGGCGTCATGCATTGCCTAAACAGCCCTTTACCCTTACGGGATCCAAGCTTCCACTGCAATCCTTTTGCGTAGCAAAGCATCAATCACTTCTAAACGTGACTGGACCCACGTCCTAATGTAAAGGTCAAGTGAGCACTAATTGGCAAAATGCAAAGTAAACATATTAAAGGTCCTTAGTTCGCAAACCGTTTGCTACCTTTAAGCCATCTGCTGTGCTGTCGCATGTAGACGATCGCTATTGCGCGATGTCGGTAATCAATCGGTACATACCGGTTAGTCTTGCGCACTTCGAGGCGCATCCTTGTCAATAGCAACTTGTTTGCAACTTAGCCGCTCGAGGTGTTTATCTGCAACACTATCTTGATCTAGTCGAGCCGCTCCCTCGCCAACACTCCCACTCGACTCGACGATTGGAGATGCTTGTATACCAAGTTTGCTCCGAAGCACACAAAACTGCGTCGCTGGAATAGGCTTCTTCATGATATCAGCCAACATGTCCAGAGTGGATACATACTCCAATATCACTGCGTTGTCTTCCACCTTTTCGCGCACAAAATGGTAACGGGTGTCGATGTGCTTGGTGCGTTTGTGGAATGCCGAATTTTCGGCTAACGCTATCGAGCCTTGGTTGTCCTCATAGATCTTAACCGCATCGCTTATCGACGTCTCACCGAGCTCACTTAGGAATGTCTTAAGCCACACCGCTTCTTGTGCTGCTTCTGACAACGCCATGTATTCGGCTTCCGTAGACAAAAGTGCCACCGTGCGCTGCTTCTTGCTTTTCAAGCTGATACATCCGCTGCTCATCATCAAAAATGCATAGCCACTGGTGCTTCTTCTTGACTCTGTGTCTCCAGCCCAGTCTGCATCCGAGTAGCCTTGAAGTCCCTTGCCACTTGATACCATGCAATTTTGTGCCTGTATAAACCTGAAAACTTCCTTGAGCGCTTGCCAGTGTGTCGGACATGGATCTGAAGCAAACAAATTGGCTGTGCATTCTTACTATTGCAGCGAGATCGGGGCGTGTACCTACCATTAGATACATCAGGCAGCCGACAGCATTTCTATATGACACCCCAGCCATGGTCTCGTTGTGCTTGCAACCTTCTTTGCACATAAGCTTTGCCAGCTTGAGTCCCGGATCCTGAGGCGTCCTGACGGGCTTACTGTTCTATATCTTGAAGTTGTTTAGAATATCGCAGGCGAACTTGGTCTGCCGCAATGTCAAAGTCTCACTTCCTATGTCTTGCCTAGTTTCCATTCCGAGAAAGTACTTGAGCTGACCCATGTCGGTCATCTCAAATCGGCGGCTGAGTGCGTTCTTTGTTTCTTGGAGCATCTTGTCGGCACTGCTAGCCAAAATCAAGTCATCGACGTAAAGTGCAACAAAGATCATATTTTCTCATCACGCTTCATGTAGACGCAGTGGTCAGGTTCGCACTTCTTGAACTCGAGTCCCAGCATAAAGTCGTCAATTGTCTTGTTCCACATGCGAGGCAATTGCTTCAGACCGTACAGCGACCGTTGTAACTTGCACACGCAATCTGGATTGGCTGTATCACTGAAGCCATCAGGCTGCGTCATGTAAATATCTTCATCGATCTGGCCGTTGAGGAACGCTGTCTTTACATCCGTTTGAGGACCGTAAGTCCTTCTTAACAGCTAAACTTAGCAAAATCCGGATCAAGGTAAATTTCGCCACCGGCGCAATCGTTTCTCCATAGTTGATGCCGAATTTTAGTGCGAAACCTTTCGCGACTAGCGCCTTGTACCGCGCGACTTCACCAGCTTGATTTTCCTTGACTCGAAATACCCATCGATTGCCGATTGTCTTACGTCCTTTCGGCAGGAGCACAAGTGTCCAAGTTTTGTTCTTTTGTAGTGAGTCCATTTCCAAGCTGCTCACTTCCTTCCATTTAGCTGCGTCGTTGGATTTCATCGCCGACTTGAACGTGGTTGGCATTTCTCCCACCGAATCCACAACGTACGCAGCCTCAAAATCTTGTGCCGTAGCAGACATTTTTCCAGTGATTGGTATGGACTGTGTCGTCTTGGCGTCTAAATTGTAACAGCTTTTTCGAGCGATTGAGTCTTTTGGTGCCGCTTGCTGCCAGGCTCCATTTCTTCGCTCTGCTCTTATTCTTCATTCTCGGGATCAGTTTCTACGAGTTGTGGAGAGTCGTCATCGACCAATTCATCAGCATCATAAACAACAATCCTGCTATTCTGGCGGACGCATCTCCCACTTTAAATTATGTCTTCCATAAATTTTGCATCGCGACTCACTAGTACACGGCCACCCTCAATCTCTTCGAAACGATATGATATATACTTGTATTTTATATTTTTTTTAATGCGCCGAGTCACTGAGAAACCGACAGCGTACCGATCGAGAATTAAGTTTCGACGCTTTTCCTTTGGAACTATCACAAATGCATAGCAGCCAAACATCTTTAGATTTGCCAGCACTGGTTTCCTCCCAGTCCAAACCTGATATGGTGACTTTTCCATACCATTACCTCGCGCTAGACAGCGGTTGCGAAGAAAGGTAACGGCCATGACTGCTTCACCCGATACAATTTCGGCAGTCCAGCGTGTTATAGCATACATCGTGCGCATTCCACTAGTGTGCGATTCATGCGTTCAGCCACCCTATTCAGCGGC
>NC_090613.1:2050760-2058918 GCF_004359215.1 Bremia lactucae
ATACAAACGATTGTTACCATTGGACGCAGCATGTTACACCACGCAAAATTGGACAAATTTTTATGTTGCGAGGCTGCTATGCTCCATGCAAGAATCGGCTCCGTCACCAGAAATTACGAATAATATTCCGTTTAAGGTTGTGGACAGGTCCAAGCCAAGTATCAAGCATATGTGAGTCTTTGGCGTCGAGCTTACGTTTTATCTCCAAAGGAAAAGCGGCTCAAGTAGAATTCCAAGTATCGAGTTGGCGTATTCGTAGGCTATGAAAAAGTCTCGAAGGCATATCGGTTCTACGACATTGAAGCTCAGAAAGTGGTGATCTGTCAAGATGTAGACAAGTCTTGGCGATTAGACAGTCAGCACTTTTAACGACATTGAAGAACCAAACCTCGACTTTGGCATGCTTGAGGTAAGCGACAACGACTTAATATGCACAAGAAATTTCAAGCTGACCGGAGAGCGCAAACTTCGGGCATGAAAAAAAACGATCGTTGAAAGTTTCAAGTCCGGAGCATCGTTATTGAAACGGTCAAGTGAGCGAAGTTTAGCAAAATGCAAAGTAAATGTATTAAGGTCCTTAGTTCGCAAACCTATTGCTACCTCTAAGCCAATCATTGCTTCTGGCCAATCATAGTTCATAGAACCTTCTAGAAGCTTGTGACGTCATCTACTGACGTCATCTACTGATGTCACACTATGACGTCATTACCGGTATATACTGGTACATCCTGGTAGTCTCTTGGTCAGGTCGAGCCGCTTCCTCGCCAACACTCCCACTCGACTCGACACTTGTTGCTAACACTCCCAGCATGCGTCGAAGGTGTTCAAACTATACAGCAGGAATCGGCTTGGTCATCATGTCTGCTTTCATTTCCTTTGTCGAGCAGTATTGCAGCATTACTTGGCCGTCTTCAACTCTTTCCCGCACAAAGTGATAGCGTATGCCGATGTGTTTAGTTCTCTTGTGAAACTCCGGATTCTTGGCCAACGCAATCGCACCTTGATTGTCTTCGTACACCTTGACAGCTTCGTTGCTCTTCATCTCACCAAGCTCGCATAGAAATGTCTTGAGCCAAATTGCTTCTTGTACTGCTTCCGTCAGCGCCATGTACTCTGCCTCCGTCGATGACAACGCCACCGTTCGCTGCTTCTTGCTCCTCCAGCTAATACACCCGTTATTCATCATGAAAGCGTATCTGCTTGTACTACGTCGCGTCTCCACATCACCAGCCTAGTCTGCGTCTGAGTATCCTTGCAGTGTAGCAATACCATCACGTGAGAAATTAAGTCCATGCGTCGGTGTTGCTTGAAGATACCGCAACACACGCTTGATAGCCTGCCAATGTATTGGACAGGGATCAGTCGCAAATTGACTCAACGCTCCCACTACCACAGCAAGGTCCGGACGAGTCGCAACCATCAAGTACATGATACCTCCAATGGCACTCCGGTAGGGTACGTTCTTCATTGTTTCCTCATGATTGCAGCCGCCTTCACACATGTTCTTGGTCAGTCTAAGTCCAGGATCTTGAGGCGTCTTCACGGGCTTGCTGTCATGCATCCCAAACTTGGTTAAAACAGACTTAAGAAACTTGGTTTGCCGCATCGTCACATGGCCAGCCGCATGATCGCTCTTGATTTCCACACCAAGAAAATACTTTAGCTCACCGAGATCCGTCATCTCGAATCGGTCGCTCAACGCACGCTTTGTTGACGTGAGAAACTCGTCGTTGCTACTTGCGATGATCAGATCGTCAACATACAAAACAACAAAGACCATGTCGCTGTCATCTCGCTTAACGTACACGCAGTGATCTGATTCACACTTGATGAAACCCATCTTGATCATGAAGTCATCGATGGTCTGATTCCACATACGGGGTGATTGCTTCAACCCGTATAGTGACTTCTTTAGCTTGCACACGACCAGCATCGATATATCCATGTGGCTGCGCCATGTAGATATCTTCATCTAATCCACCATTTAGGAACGCTGTCTTGACATCCATCTGATGCAACTTCAGCGTATACTTGGCAGCCAAACTCAGAACAATTCGAATCGACGTAAACTTGGCCACCGGCGCATACGTTTCTTCGTAATCGACTCCATACTTCTGTGAGAACCCCTTAGCCACTAGACGTGCCTTATGCCGCTCAATTTCGCCACCTTGAGTCTCCTTGACACGGAACACCCATCTGCAGCCGATATCCTTGCGTCCCTTTGGCAACGGTACAATGTTCCATGTATCATTTTTATGGAGCGAGTCATACTCCGAGTCGCACGCTTCCTTCCATTTCACTGCGTCACTGGATTCCATAGCCGACTTAAACGTGGTCGGCATATCTCCCACTGAATCCATGACGTATGCAGCTTCGTAATGTGTTGCATCTTGAGCTGCTGCTGACATCTCATCAAGACCTTGATGTCTCTTGTAATACGCAGACCGCTTGGCGCTTGGAGTGTCTGTTGCTTTCTCCAACGACTGTGTCCGTTGGTGTCTCTTACTGCTGGACTCCATATCCGCATCTTGCGCAGTGTCTTCTTCTTGTTCCTGCGGCGATTCATCATCCGTCGCCTCTTCATCTTCGATGACTACGTCCTGCTGAAAGTAGTTGCGTCTTCCACTGTCGAAAATATCTTCCATGAACTGAGCGTCGCGACTTACCAGTATGCGGCAACTGTCCAGCTCCTCGAATCGATACGCTTTCTCATGATCCGAATATCCAAGAAACCGGCAGCGTACTGACCGAGAATCAAATTTGGCACGCTTTTCCTTTGGCACCATAACATACGCGTGACAACCAAACACCTTCAGGTTAGCCAGCAATGGTTTCTTGCCTGTCCAAACTTGGTGTGGCGATTTGTCATGGCTGACAGCACGTGTTGGACACCTATTGCGGAGAAACGTAGCTGTCATGACAGCTTCGCCCCAGTATTCTTTGGACAGTCCAGCATGTTTTATCATGCAGCGCGCGCACTCTACCAATGTTCGATTCATTCGTTCGGCGACCCCGTTCAACTGAGGAGTGTAAGGCGGCGTGAATGTTTGCACGATTCCTCGATCACTGCAAAACTTGGCCATATCACGCGAAGTATACTCGCCGCCATTGTCACTGCGAATCGTCTTTACCCGCTTGCCCGTTTGCGTTTCAGCAAACGCAACAAAGTCAGCAAATTTGGCAGGTACTTCCGACTTGTTACTCAACAAGTACACCTTGCAAAAATGTGATTTGTCATCGATAAAAGTGACAAAGTAGCGCTTCCCGCTGAAAGTCGGCGTCTGCATGGGACCACATACATTACTGTGAATGACTTCAAAAACTTGCTTTGCACGATTGGGTGATGACTTGGCATAGCTCACTCGCGTTTGCTTACCGAGTGAGCATCCGTCACACACCTCCCACTGCTTTACTGATGCAATGTTAATGCCAATACCATAACTTTTCTTCACAATAGCATCAAGACCGCCATGACCAATGTGACCAAGTCGAAGGTGCCAGAGGTACGACGTGGTGTCCCCATGGTATCCCATCAATCTTGTTATATTTGCCTCATCCATCAGAATAGGCGTCATGCAAAGCTTGAACAATCCTTTGCCTTCACGCGCTCCAAGCTTCCAGCGAAGATCTTTTGTTTCCGCAAAACAACCATCGCGCTCAAACGTAACTGGCCCAACATCCTTTGTAAAGCGGCCAACCGAAAACTAATTTCGCGAAAGCTTGAGAATATGCCATACGCCAGTAAGCATACCTTTCTTAGTCCCACGCGGAGTCTTCATTGACATCACTATGTCGCCCATTCCCACCGCTAGGACCACACCGTCGTCAGCGAGATGCACATCTATTGGAGAAATGGTCTTGTAATTCTTCATGTACTCTTTCGAGTACGTCATGTGATGCGTTGCTCCTGAGTCAACCAACCACACACATTCCGACTTGGTAGCACTTGCATCACCACCAACCGAGAACAGAAAATCGCCTGAGTCGTCTTCTACTTGCGCGATATTTGCTGTTTGCGACCTCTGTCGCTGCGCATTCTCGCGGAGTCGTACTGGACACTTCGCAATCCAATGTCCCTGCTCACCACAATAATGACATGCACTGCTCGTCTTGACAGGCGCTTGTCGTACTCCCTTGCGCTTTCCTTGATCGTTCGACACAAACGCTTGACCTTGACCGTGCGCGGCTCCCTCGATGCCGCCACCTTGTTCCTTGCGTTTCATGTCCTCGTGCAACAGTCGAGACGTCACCAGCTCCCATGACAGCGAGTCAGCTCTTGACTCCAGTGCCGTGATCAGGAACGCAAACGAATCACTGAGGCTTCCCAAGAGCGTGATGACCAAGTCGTCTTCACTAACCGGAGCTCCCACTGCATCCAGCTGCTCCGCCAGGGTCTTTAACTTGCTAATGTGCTGTAGCACATCATCACCATCATCCATTTTGGCCGTAAAGAAGCGTCGACGAAGATAGAGCTTGTTCGCCAAGCTCTTCTTCTCGAAGTGTCCCTCCAGCCGTGACCATGCATCGTGCGCTCCACTTGCCGAGCGAACCAGAGGCAGCTGTGAATCCTCCATCGCGAGACAGATGATCGCCAGCGCCTTTCGAGACTTACGCTTGTAAGTTGTCTGATCCAGCGTACTGGTCAGGTGCTCGAGTTTTACCTCCCCGCTTGTCACTTCCCACAGGTCCCTCTCCTCCAGCACCATTTGCATCTTAAACTTCCACGTATGAAAATTCATGCCATCAAACTTGTTGATGCGAGAAGAGGTGGCGGAAGCAGAATCCATGGCGAAAGCGAAGTCAACGTCGGGGGCAAAGAAGGCGGGTCTTGGGCTCATAACCTATTGAAACGGTCAAGTGAGCGAAGTTTAGCAAAATGCAAAGTAAATGTATTAAAGCCCTTAGTTCGCGAACCTATTGCTACCTCTAAGCCAATCATAGTTCATAGAACCTTCTAGAAGCTTGTGACGTCATCTACTGACGTCATCTACTGATGTCACACTATGACGTCATTACCGGTATATACTGGTACATACTGGTAGTCTCTTGGTCAGGTCGAGCCGCTTCCTCGCCAACAATCGTGAGGCTTATATTGGAAGAGGCGAGTGCTCTCAAAGAAACGGAATCACGTCAAATCAAGCGGCGAATACGCGTGCGAAAGGAACCAACTTTAGGTCAAGAATGTGGGTGGTGCTTCCGAAGATGGAAACAGTGACTCGACTTCCGGCTCCATCAAGAAGTTTAAGGCTCGACTCGTAGCAAAGGGATTCAAGTAAAAATATTAATAGACTACACGGAGACATTTTCGCATGTAGTCAAGTATATGACAGTCACTGGAAGTTCGACGAAGCTGACTGCGCGTACGAAGACCGACTTAAAAAGACGCTTCGAGATGACCGACGGTGGCATTTGTGTTGAGCATTGGGCTTGTGAATGACGATGGCAGCGCAGCAATGTGTCAACGGCGATCCGTCGACCACATTCTCAAGCGTTTCAGCATGGACGATTGCAAGGCGGGCTATTGACAGTGGCGCCACCTATCATATACGCTACGACTAGTCCAAGTTCTCAACACTGGACGAGCAAGAAGGCGAACTTTCAGTAGCTGATGGTGGCATGACAAAGATTATGGGTAGGGATACTTTTGTCAAGCAGGTAGTCCTACCCAATGAGGACGTTCGCGAAATTTAAATCAAAAACGCGCTGTTTGTCCCGACAATGACCAAAACAATGCTCTTGGTCCCGGAGATAAACCAAAGTGGTTGCTTTTAAGTAGTGTATTATGGAGCTCGCATGAACATTGCACGGAAAAGCTCAAAACAAGTAATGACAATGGCCGACCTCGTCGATGGACTTTACTGGCTTTGCACTCAAAGCGGTCAGATAATTCGGCGACTTTGTTGAAGCTTGACGAAACTTGAGAAGATAGTTGGAGTGTGTTCTTGGGCAAAGACCGAGAAGACACTTGTAGGGAAGAATGGAAATCCGAAAGTGACTGTATTATAGACTTAGTTCACTTCTTATCTGGCTACATCTAAGCCAATCATCTACATCCTTCTAGAAGCTTCTGGAAGCTTCGAGAAGGTTCTGCCCATCGCGACTTTTCATCTTGGGCGTAATCAGCCGTGGCGTCATCATCCATGGCGTCATCATTATGACGTCAGTCTGCAATACCGGTACTTACCGATATTTACTGATTGCCACTTACTGCTTCAAATATATCTTGAGCAGTTCCTCGTCCAGCACAAAGTTCGGATTGGACATTTAACACGCCCCCGCAATGCGAACTTGGTTTAATTCCAAGCGCTGATGTCAACTCCTTGTGGCGTGGCCCGTGAAGTCCTTTGGTCATGATGTCTGCCAACATCACTGCATTTTCACAGTATTCTAATTTTACTTCGCCGCGCTTGACTTCATCACGGATGTGATGGTACTTGATGTCGATATGTTTGGCGCGGCCATGATTAACAGGATTCTTCGTCATCTTGAGGCATGATTGATTATCTTCACGTATGTTGAGATCGGGTCCTTCTTCATTCGCAGCAGTCAAAATTTCACACAGCAACCGATGAATCCATTTGCCTTCTTGAATAGCTAAGCTGAGTGCAATGTACTCTGCCTCGCTTGTCGACAAAGAGACACTTTGCTGCTTCTTGCTGCCCCAACTTATTGGTGCACCCAACAGCATGAATACGTATCCTGATGTTGACTTGCGGTCTGAATGATCGCCAGCCCAGTCTGCGTCAGAATATCCTTAAGAGTTGATCACCCCAGTCGACCGATAACAAATTCCGTGCGACTTGGTGCCTTGCAAGTAGCGTAGAATACGCTTTACCGCAGTCCAGTGTTCTTGTTGTGGATTCTCCATAAAACGTGACACATAACCCACAGCATACGCGATATCAGGACGCGTCGCAGTCATCAAGTGCATCAACGCCCCCACTGCTTCTCGAAATGGAGCATCTACCTTGCTTTGGCTCTTGCTTGGTAAAAGTTGGGAGCTCAGATCGACTGGGCTGACAGTGGCCTTGCAGTCATCCATTCCGAAATGCTTGAGGATGTCGTCGATATAGCGTCGTTGACACATGGTGACACTGCCGTCTGGCTTATCAACTAGCTCAATCCCCAGTACAAACGTGCACTTGCCGCTGTCGGTCATCTCGAATCGCATCTTGAGGTCATTTTTCGTTTGCGCGATCAGGTCTGCTGAGCTGCCTGTCACCAAGACATCATCCACATAGATCAGTAGAAGAGCGCAATGACCATTTACCACCTTGATATATAGACATGGATCGAAAGCTGATACTTTGAATCCAATTGAGCACACGAATTCGTCGAATGTCTCATTCCACACACGTGAAGCTTGCTTGAGACCATAAATTGCCTTTACCAACTCGAGACAGTCAAAATCACCATCAATTTTAACACCTTCTGGGATGATGCAAAATACCTTCTCCTTCATCACACCATACAAAAATGCTGTCACAACGTCGAGTTGATCCAGAGGCCAGTCGAAATACCTGGTAATTGCAATGACCATTCGCAATGTCACGTACTTGACAACTGGTGAGAAAGTCTCCGTATAGTTGATACCATACTTCTGTCTGAAACCTTTGGCAACCAGGCGTGCCTTGAATTTCTCGATTGATCCATCCGCTTTTCGCTTGATCTTAAACACCCATTTCGTACCGATGGCGCGCTGGTTATTCGGAAGTTTGGCAGCACGAAAAACACCCCGAAGTCGCATTGATTTCAACTCAGCTTGTATCGCCTTGCGCCAATGTACTTGATGCGGACCATTGATTGCTTCTTGAAATGTTGCAGGCTCTGCCAGATCGATTGCTTCCACCGCGTTGGCACTAGCACGCCAGAATGTCGGTGGCGTCATATTATCGTCTTGATCGCTGTTGTCCTTTTCTTCTTCATCGTTTAGCATATCTCGACCATTGAATCGACTTCTCTGGTGGCGGTCGTATGCGCTGTCTGGTGCACTTGCTTGTTCTAATCCAACGTTCTGATGACCAGCGCGCACGACATTGTTGTTGGGCCGAGATTTGCGCTTACCGGTCTGCTTGTATTCGACTTGACGCACATCATCTTCGTTGATTTCAAGAGAATCAAGGTCCGGTACGGTATCATTGAGACCTTCATTCGACGA
>NC_090613.1:2059481-2059801 GCF_004359215.1 Bremia lactucae
ATTTCTCACGTGATGGTATTGCTACACTGCAAGGATACTCAGACGCAGACTGGGCTGGTGATGTGGAGACGCGACGTAGTACAAGCGGATACGCTTTCATGATGAATAACGGGTGTATTAGCTGGAGGAGCAAGAAGCAGCGAACGGTGGCGTTGTCATCGACGGAGGCAGAGTACATGGCGCTGACGGAAGCAGTACAAGAAGCAATTTGGCTCAAGACGTTTCTATGCGAGCTTGGTGAGATGAAGAGCAACGAAGCTGTCAAGGTGTACGAAGACAATCAAGGTGCGATTGCGTTGGCCAAAAATCCGGAGTTTCAC
>NC_090613.1:2059901-2064801 GCF_004359215.1 Bremia lactucae
ATCGTTCGTAGGAACTTATTACATTAAACACAATTTTGCTTTATATCAATACTAAGCCCTCTTAACACTAACATTCAGATGCTAAAAAGTCTTTCGTCTACACCTCAGTATACGTGCAGACTACGCACGTACCATCCAATAGTGACATGTTAGATTAAGAAGGAGGAAGCTTCCACACTACACGTGTTAGTTTCACATACTTAAGTGACTTCAAAGTGGTCGGCTGTAGGCGTGCCAGCGTCATGTTGGTCGCCCTACTAAGGTAGGATAAACATGCGGCTATAGCCGGGTTCAAATACAACATGGACTCGACGCAACCGGATTTTTTAATCTCCCAGCTTTATATACACGGCTCTCAAACGCAGAGCGGTTGAGAGAACAGGGTGCTCAATTGGTGGAGCTGTGGAGCAGTGTACAGCAGGACGCAGAAGACCAGCGGCTGGACGCGGGGCAACGGCAGCAACGTTAGTATTCCATGCAAAGGTACCGCAAGTGTGCCCGGTTTCGAACCAGGGATATCACCGCCAGACGGTGAGGTACTGACCACTATACTACACACGTCTTGAGAAGCAGGGTATCGATGCGAGCGCGTTCACGAGGCAGTGGCCACTGCTTCATGACACAGTACTTCGAGCCCGGTTTGAGCTCGATATCATGTCGAGTGCCTTTATCCTGAGGCAACTCTCGGGAGGTCACTTGACAGGTGGCTCGGTCAAGAATAACGCCGATGACGAAAAGTTGATTGCGGATTTGGTCCTCGCTTGGACCTTCTGGAGAAGATAATGCTGAGGGATCCGCGTTACCTCGCGTAATCGGTCGATCTCCGGGGAGATAGACCCTAAATTTAGCCAATGTCGCTTGTATGAAGAAATGGAGCAATCTCTGACACACTACCAGGAAAAAGTTGGTGAAGAAATGAATCAAAGCTTTGTCTTTGTTCGTGCTTGGAATGAAATTAAAAGTAAAAGGACTTTCATTTTAAGCACGAACAAAGACAAAGCTTTGATTTGTTTGTTGAGTCAGCAGACGTTACAGGCAGCTAGCGGGTCGACGCGAAAGCGTCGACCCCAAAGCTTAAAGATCGAAATCTCAAATATTAAGGCAGTCGAAGGCGACTCCTTTTCAAGATGGATATCGAATTATATGACCATTAAAGCTCGCCAAATCGATGACAGTGCAAGGAAAGTGAAATGTGCATGTCCAACTTAGCCGGCCGTGCCAAAACTCGGACCTTAGAATCAAGCTTCATGCCTTATTTTATATTTGGGTCATATGAGCCGTTTTAGAGACCCGGCTCAGGCAAACGTTCAAGCCGTCATGTGCTATATTCAGGCTCGAGAGAGCTTCTGGATTTGAAGCAGGGCAAGCGTGACCCTCACGCTTTTCCAACATACACGATACTCAGTAAGTTTTATCATGAATTATCCGATTGGTAAGCAAACACAGGTGGCTGTGTTCAATTAGAGTCTTGCGGGTGGCTGTCAAGACCCACTAGACTAAGCTATCTCGAAAGCAGAACAGGAGGACGTCAGACTAAATCAGGCTTTCCGTCTATTCGAGTTCCTATAGTCTATCGAGGCGACAAGAGCTCAAAGTCCCTAATCAATGGACTTTTGTTGAATTAAGAGCGAGAAACTTTGCTCTACAAGTTACAACCTGTCAAAAGTCAGAGCATTAAGCCGGCGAGTGTGGTGCCTCAAGACCAGTTTAAAAACACTGCGCGAGGTGATCCACCTCTTGGTATAAATAGCGAAAGGACGCCGGTCTGAAGCTGTTGCAACACCGCAGCAGCGATGCACATCGTGAGAAAATGTTCGGGGTCAGTAGGTGCAGAGCGGCATCCCACCAATGTCAGGAGAGTTAGCGGTCCTCTTCACGAAAGTTGCTTTAAACACACAGTCACCGTGTGTTGCTAAACATAGTGATGATGTTACCCTTATCAACTTGCAAATTGAAGTGACGAAGAATTTGTCACTTCGTACTCTAGTTGGTTATTGTGTGTTGAACAATTTTAATCGACGTTAATCGCTAGAAGACCATAGGCTCAAATTCGTTATGGAAATTTTCTTGCCAGTGGGCCTTGCAACAGGTGCATCTGTAACAATTAAGAAACGTGTCATTGGTATCACATTAAAGGGTAAAATAGTACGATGACGATTTCACTGTGTTGGATTTGAATGGCAAATTTGATGTCATTCTTAAAATAAAGTAACTCAGAAAGAACGCCATACATAAACTGGCAGAATCAAGCCGTGATGATGCCTACCTCTCATTCATCAGGTAGCCATCCGACAAACGTCTTAGAGCATCCACAAGTGTTTGAATGTCCTTTAAGTGAGTGCAATGACCTAATTTGTGGATCGGTCGTTAGTACGACACAAGCACATGCAGCGTCCGAGGTCCACCATTACGACGTTGACATAGTTAAAGACGGTTGTGCTCAAGCACAGTTAACGTCGAAGTTCAACCACTCGAATAAATTGAGTGGTACGAAACGAGGATGCTTGCTGAGAAAGCAACATCAGTAAGTTTTTGAAACGCCTGTACAAAAAGACAGTGCGAAAGTCCTACATCGACTGTAGTTAATCGTAAAGGACCTCGCTGTAGTTGCGCAACCACAGCTAGAGGTAGTTGGGGAGAACACTTCCCAGATCAAACTTGAGGGAATAAGTCCTCAAGATTTTGCGGGAATAAGTCCCCAGAAATTAGCTGTCAAAGGTTCCCAGAAGTCTTTGAAAATAAGTTTCAAATATGAAAGTGAGACAGTGAATGTCTAAGTCAACGACGGATTAAGTGCAGGCGCATATACACTCGATCTAATAGCACCTCCAAAATTTAATTTGGAGATAGCTCAATCAGCAACGCTAAAACCGAAATGGTTCTTGCCTGACCTGCGTCGGGGCAAAATCAAGCAGATCTGCGTTCTTGTCATAGATAACGAGTACATGGCCGATATTCGGTGGCATTACTATTTCCTGAGAACAAAACATTTCTCAGTAGCTCGTCGATGGACGAAAGCGTTTCTCGATGAAGAGACTCGGATTGACGGTAGACGTCCCAATCCTTGGAGTCCTTGTAGAAAAACCATTTATACCAGGATTTAATCGATTTAAGAATGTTTTCTCGAATCAGTATCGACCAGGATTTAATCGATTTAAGAATGTTTTTTCGAATCAGTACCGAATTGCTTAAGGATAAAGGAACTCGACACGAAATCGACCTGATACTAGGTCGAAATACTGTGCCATGAAGCAGTGGCCATTGCCTCATGTAAAGTTTTAGTGATCGACAAATTCGTTGCCCATCGCTTAGCAGCGATCCATGTGAGGGATACCTCCGCACATTCTCCGACTTTCTATGTGCGTCAAGCAAGAGGAGGACGAGGATTGTGCATGCGTTCAATAATTGTACGCTGCAACATTACCGGGCATCTTTGCCACAGTAGGGACCCTGGCATAGCAGCGAGCTATCATATCGCCGCGCTTGACGCATTTAAAACAGACAACGTCTGCATTGCCCAACTCCATGGGAGTGGCATCTGTCCTCCCGGCCGACGGCTTATACCAAGCTGTCGCCGAGGCATTGTTGTAGAATTGCTCCTTAACTAAGGCAATTTGAATTGCCTCTTCCACTGTCGACGGCACCTTTATAAAAAGGAAATGTCGCGATGAGCCATGCCGTAGTCCGTTCGTAAACGTGGCCACCTTAATGTGCTCCGGAATCGGACCTACGGTAACGGATGCCGACAGCGAGCGCATCTCTTGCACGAACTCCTACAGAGATCGCTTCGCCTGTCGCGCTCCAAAGAAGCGCGCCTGACGCAACACTTCGCTGTTCCGCGGCTTGTACATGGCATGAATTTTTGTCTTAAAGATCGCACATGTAGGGAACGCCTTAACGTCCGCCATAAGCGCCGAGAAAGCCTACTCTGAGGCCTTACCACGCAGGTGCGAATGGCGTACGAGACCATCTGGCTGTCGTCCTCGATGAGCTGCGCGGCACCGCATTGCTCCACGGCTAACAGCCAGTGGACATTCGTGTGCGCCGGAGGTCCATCGAACTTGAGCGGTTCCATCCGAATGGGCCTCGGCTGATGCGGCCGGCAGATGCATCGATGCAAAGGGTGCAATGGAATGCAATACGGTGATGAAGCGATTGGCGAGTTCGACTTGCGAATATTGGAAATCGTCTTGTCGTTGTTTGAAGACCATTTAGTGATTCGCCAAGCTGAGCGTGGATAGAAAGTATAGCACGATGGTACTGATCCAAATCAAGAACTCATCTAAGCTCACAATTAACTCAATCGCTGTTAAGAAGTATGCGAAGTTCTTTTCGAATGGCAGCAGCTAAATTGCGTTAGTGCCAAACAAGGATACGTGTGATAAACGTCGACTTTCTCCAGCTGATTCTGAGACCAACTTGCCACTGAATGTTGCGTACATTAAAAACCTCAGCAACATTTTAGTTATACCTGCTTAATGTCCATGCCGAGGTTGTTAGTTCCGGTGCACAATAACAGGAGAAAGCGTCGTTAGCTGATAATTTTCCATTTTTTTCCTTTGCGCTATGGATAATACTTATTGTTGTTATGCACGGTGAAAAAGAGCGTTTGGCTGTCTGGAAAGGTCAGGAATCTCGAAACTAGAACGATCACTGAGCAATAAAACGAATATACCTACTGTAAAATTATTCGCAAGTGTTTGACGACGCACATTTAGGATTTTGCTACCAGATGACGCGCCAAGTGTATTCCAGCTGGTGGTGGATTGAGAAGGCACAACAATCGGCTCAGTCGACCGCGTCAAGATACCGTCCAATGAAGTAGATCTTGTTGATGTTCGAGAGGCATTGTTCGCAAAAGATAGTCGTCATGTTCCAGAGTAGTAACTGATTATATATA
>NC_090613.1:2064901-2070083 GCF_004359215.1 Bremia lactucae
CGATATGAGAAGGATACTACTTGTAATCAGAAACAATATGATATAAGAAAAAAATAAAACCATGGTTGCCGCAGGATGGTTCGTAAACCACTTTGCTCAATTAATTTATCACTTGTCATTTTGCTTTAACATCATCAAGTCTCCTCTCTAGCACACCCCCTGCTCAAGTTTCTCGCCATTCCTACGGAATTTGTCACAAGATATGCACCTCAGTAGCATGTGGGTGGGCTTGCAGTAGATAGATTATGTCTAAAGTAGTGTTATAAATTAGAGGCATTGTTTTTGATGTCTAAAAGTTTTCGCAATCTAAAATATACGATTCATGTAAGCTGTAGGCGGGCACGTCGTAATGCGGCCGCGCCCTACTTAGGCACACACCCTAGCACAGCGAGGAAGCGATTAAACCTGCTTCTCTTGCGTGCAGTGAGGCAGTTGTGGTGGGCGCGTTAGCGGCCTCACCCAACACACTAAGAACTCTGGTTAAGTGTCGTCACGGGAGCGGTAATCCGTCTCGTCGTGCGCACTTACTAAGTAGGAAGTAGATTTCAGACTGATTTATATTTAATAGAATTAAATATAAATACCTATTTTTACCAATTAAAATTAATCTCTATAGATATCATTTACTATGTATTGCGAGGGTATCTTAATAGATACCTCGCGTAACGGATGACGCTGGGCGTCATCCCTCCTAATGTGAATGCACCCATGTGCATCACATCCACAAGGGTAGGTCACAAATGTGCACCACACCCGAGTGTTGGGTCTAATTACTATTATTTAGTAATTGACCATCCCCTTAAGTACACATAATTGTACTTAACGGGGACTGTGTAACATAGGGGCAACTTTAGCCCGTTACATAAGCGTTTTATTTTAAGCCGTAAATTTGAAGAAACATGCCCACACCACATTTTACAACTTGCTTATGTTAAATACATTTCGAGAGCAGTGCACCAAAGACTTAATAATGCGCTCTGACGATATCTTCTTCGCCCTTGATCGAGGCCCCGAACTCTGTTTTTAGGAAAAAGAGCAAGATATTCAATTATAGTAGATCAATAAATGCGAATGCGTGGCAATGGCGCAAAATAAATGTCCTGCGGCTACATGCACAACATAGTCCGATTAGGAAACATTTAATTTAAGCAATAATTAAAATTGAGTTTAGCTTCGTGAAGAATACTAAATCTTATATAAAATCCCAAATCAAACGTCTTCTATCATGCTGAACCGAATAGAAAGCCTTTAATTCTAACCAATGTTTCAGTTATAAATCTCCAATAGTTTATTATTGAAAATCCATGTCTTTCGTAAAGCTATTATTGTCCTCCAGAAGATACCAAACCTGGACTCAGATCCCCTCAAATATTATGAGTCTTGAGCGAGCACTCCGTAACGTAGCTCTTCCTGCCGTCGTCCATCGCGTTGCTAACGACATTTCTGCATCCACGCGGCTTATCATTATTGGAGACGTCCATGGGTGTTTCGATGAGTTGCAATTGCTCTTACGTGCGTGTCAATTTTCGTCGACAAACGACCGTCTCGTGTTCGTAGGAGACCTCGTCAATAAAGGTCCCAAGTCGTTAGATGTCGTGCGCTTCGTACGTGAGTCAAACTCACTCTGTGTGCGTGGTAACCACGAAGACGCGGCACTAAGTGCGTATTACCAATGGGTACGCAACGGTCGCATTGCTAATTCAGCGCAATATTCCTATGTCGAGCATTTTGAGCCTCAAGACGTAAAATTTCTCGAACATTTGCCATTTTCGCTCACTTTCCCAAACCATGCAAATAGTATTGTCGTACATGCTGGAGTTGTACCTGGAATTGAGCTGAAAGATCAAAGACCTGTGGACTTGTACAAGATGCGCTTTGTAGAGCGTGAAACGAAGGAGTGGAAAGCGCTTGAAAAAATAAAGTTTCAAAGGGAGAGGGAGGCTGTCTTGTGGGCTAAAGCCTGGAATGGGCCTCGACATGTGTTTTTTGGACATGCAGCGAGTGTAGGGTTGCAGGTAAGAGATCAACATTGATGCGGGGGTATTGATAATGAGTAATGTTGGCGTGGTTGGGATATCAAGGAAGAGAGGTTTGCTACGGGTTTAGACACGGGCTGTTGCTATGGCAAGAAGCTTACTGCGTGCATCGTGCCAGTAAGGAGTGTATTTTTACTTCTATTTGTAGGATGTGTTGCTGATATTGTGGTGAATGACTAGTCGAATACTTTAGTGCACGTAGATGCTATAAAGCAGTATGAAGTGCCTCGTGGCGATTAAATTTATTGATGGACGAGAGAAAGTATGGGTTTCTAGAGGTACAAGAGGGTCCAGTTGGTGCATTCTATAGTAAATTGCATAGAAATGTAAAAATTCAAGCATTTCTAAATTGGGCTTTACCTGGCTAGCGACAACGTGCCTCTTGAATTTCATAGTCGTCTAAAAGTAATGTACCCTTTCAAAATAAATAGAAATCCTTGAGAAAGAATAATTTAAACGTGACGAACCTGTAAAGCGTGTCGTTTAAAGCAATGGTGTCCCTCTTTTGAGGTGAATCGCAAGAAAGCTTCTTCACATGATTCTTTCTGCATCCGTCGCTTGTGCTGTGCATCGACCAGCGGTCGCAACGTGATATTATAAGCTTAGCAAAGCGATTATGAGCTTGTCATGCCCAAATCTTGATCGAAAGCTAACACTGTCGCGTAGAATCGACCTACTTCTCGTCCTTTCATCCGTTGCAATGCACACGTTTCCCACTTATCGATTGCAAAACTCTGAGAAAGCAAGCCTTGTAATATATTAACGGAGTCGAACAGCCGTAGGGCTTAACGCTGTAATGAGCGATCAACTAAACTTTGTCGTTACATTGAAGCCACTATTTGTTAACTTAAATTAATATAATATGTGGCACAATATAATAATACAAAAAAACGAAATTTGGTATCCATGAATCTACCTATGGCCACTACCTGGACATTGTAACTCTAAAACTTGGCGAAATACCAAGATGGCATCATCATGATCACCACGCAAATGCAAGAGCTTTCCTAAGAGCGACAACGCTCCAATCGATGATGGCTCCAATTTCAACGCACGACGAACAGCTTCTTCCGCACTTTCACGATCTTTCCCTTCTCCATCCAAAGCTTTTGCCAAATCAAGCCATGTCACGGAATTCGTCTCATCCAATTTCACACTTCGTTGCAATGCCACAATCGCTTCACAAAACTCTCCTTGACACATCAAATTCACACCAACTTCATGGTGCGTCTTGGCTACATTGGACGGCATGTCCAAATCTTCGAGTAAATCGGCAGTACAGCTCATGCGTCGACCCGCAGTCATAAACGCCATTGTCGCGGCCAATTCCGCCTCTTCGTCCTCACCTTCGTATTCAAATACACAAGAATTCCCACTTTTCAGATACTTTTCAGCACACGCGTGGAATTGGCGAGGTTCACTTAAGGCTTTGGCTTTTTCCTTGTGACACCTTGTTGTTTTGGTAAGTTTGCGCTTGCCTGTACTGAATTGCTGCATTTGCTGGTCTAATTCGTGTTCTTCATTGGAATAAATTCCCGACATTTGCGGCGTGTGCAACGATGACGTGTCCTGCCACGACAAGTGGGATTGAGGTCGTCGTTGGTGAGTCTTTTGCCGGTTTTGCTCGGAATCGGTCGATTGCCGTGGTTGGTCACGTAGACGCTGCCGTTCGAATAGTGTTGGTCGTTTTGGAGCAGCGGCTAGGAACATGGACCCCTTTGTTCGTTGGAACGACTCCTTTGTGTCCGTAGCTGCCGAGTTCCAATTAGAGGTTACGGAGATTGGAGTGAAGCCATTACCACGTGCGTTGTGTACCCTGTTTGTAGCCATTTCAAAAGGTTTACCATGCTGGGTGGGCTCACTAAAAATGGACTTGCTATGTCGCGGTCGCGAATGGCTCCAATCATTAGTAAATGTATCGCTAGTGTTAACATATGGATACACTCCGCCAGCTTGTGTAACCCGACTGAGTGCCCGTATATTATACTGTGCCTGCACATCGTCAAAACAGCACGTACAGACGCGCTGGGGCTGATCAAGTCCTAGATGTTTCAATGGGACGTGATGTCTCGAGTGTCGTCCACAGACGGATGCACCGCAATTGCGACAATGATGCCGCTGTCGAAAGTAGCCAAAGGAGTGCGCACAATGGCTACATTTTGAGCCCATCGCCCATCGTGGAGGAGTAACACGTGGAGCCATCCGTGTAACCATTGTACCCTCCTGTGTATCCATTCTCGAACGACTCAAGCCATTTGATAACTTTACATCTCGATTCTTTCGGCTCCTAAGCTTCGCTGCCCATCTTGACGGTGATAAGATTGGCGCACCTGTCTTCGCTTGAGCTTCTAGTAAGCGTAGCAGCGATATAATGGCACTACTTGCAACAGGTTTTTGCTTCGCGAGCATAAAGGGCGTCTTTCCATCAGGGGTACACACGATAACCGCTTCAGGGTATACATGTAATAGCGCCTGAATAACCTCAAGCGCTAACCTCTTTCTAATGGCTACATGCAGTGGCAACAAACCAGCTAGGTTACGCGTCGCAGCAGCTGCTGGGAAAACACGCGCGACAGTCCAAACGACCCGCGCCGGGGCCTTTGGATCGCTACAAACCCAATGCAGAGCGGTCATACCAAAGGCATCCACCGTTTGGGCCAATTGCGGGCGCAATGCTAACGCCACCAAAAGGCGTGGAAAGTCGCTACATTCCGCAAGTTTTGGCGCGGCCGGCGGGGTCATTTTGTCGTCTTCGGGCGTAGATTCAGGCGCTAGACGATGGTTAACAGACACTTGATGCTGCCGCTGGAGCCGCACGGAAACCATGATGTATTTCTACTTACTGAGAAGTGACGAGAAGCACGCAATTCCGACAATGGGAAGAGTCTTTCTTAATTAAAAACTCAGCAGGGTACACTCCTTGAAGGTGACTAAAGGATCGGCCTGTTTTAAAAAAAAAAATCGTTTTTTTTAATGTGCGATGAAGCTGTGTGTTCTTAAAAAGGTTTAATATGTGTTTGTAGCCACGCAATTGTGCTCGAGTTTATAAGTACCGCAAATACGCTACTGGTTAAATCGAAAGTAGTATGATGCGAGGTAAATGATATTCGCGCATTATCTTTTGACGACTTTAGCATGAAGCTGCG
>NC_090613.1:2070183-2091949 GCF_004359215.1 Bremia lactucae
CATAAAAAGCGAATAAAGCGCCAAGCGCTAAACGAACAAATCGTTACCAGTCGCTTAAGGAAATGTCAGCCACAGCTCAAGACTTCGAGGCTGCGTATGTTATGGATTCAGTGGGAGAAATGCCTACAACATTCAAGCCGGCGATGGAATCCAACAACGCAGCTGATTGGATGGAGGCGTGCAGCTTGGAAATGGATTCACTGGAAAAGAATGAGACTTGGACGCTTGTACCTCTGCCGAAAGGAAGTAAGGCAATAGGCAATCGATGGGTGTTTCGCGTCAAGGAAAACCAAGATAGTGAAGTCGAGCGATACAAGGCGCGTCTAGTGGCGAAAGGTTTCGCCCAAAAGTTTGGCATCGACTATGAAGAAACGTTTGCGCCGGTGGCAAAGTTTACGTCGATTCGGATTCTGCTCAGTTTGGCTGCCAAGTACGTTCTCACAGTTCACCAAATGGATGTGAAGACGGCGTTTCTTAGTAGTCAACTGGACTAAGATATTTTTATGGCACAGCCGGATGGCTTCAGTGATGCAGCCAATCCAGATTACGTGTGTGCAAGCTACAACGGTCACTGTATGGGCTGAAACAGTCACCACGCATGTGGAACAAGACCATTGACGAGTTCATGCTTGGTCTTAAGTTCAAGAAGTGTGATTCCGATCACTGTGTTTACATAAAACGAGATGATCAAGACATGATCTTCGTTGCGCTCTACGTCGATATCCTGATTCTGGCAAGCAGTACCAGCAAGGCGTTTCAAGAAACCAAGCAAGCGCTGAATCGCCGATTCGAAATGACAGATATGGGTCAGCTCAAGTATTCTCTTGGAATTGAAATTGATCAAGATTTCAAGACTGAAACACTGACGATGCGGCAGGCGAAGTTTGCAAGTGATATCCTGACCAAGTTTAACATGGAAAATAGCAAGCCTGTCAGGACGCCTCAGGATCCAGGTCTCAAGCTGACTAAGTCCATGTGTGGAGGTGGATGCGAGCTTAGCAAGACTATGGTCGGTGTGCCGTATAGAAATACTGTTGGCTGCCTAATGTACCTTATGGTCGGCACACGCCCGGATCTCGCTGCAGCAGTTGGGGTGCTTAGCCAATTCGCGGCAGACCCATGTCCGACACATTGGCAAGCATTAAAAGGGGTATTCAGGTATATACAAGGCACAAGGACGCACGGCATCGAAGTTTCAAGCATCAAGTCATGGTTCCGCGAACGTTCGATGATCTACTTCAAGATGCGCAAATGATTATGTTCAAGATGGGACCTCCACGTGGTAGAAGCTAATTGGCTAGAATGGATGAAGCCGGTAAGTAAATCCAGTAGAGTATCCAGTAGGCTTAGAGGTAGCAAACGGTTTGCAAACTAAGGACCTTTAATATATTTACTTTGCATTTTGCCAACTAGTCCTTACTTGACCTTTACATAGAACGTGGGTCCAGTCACGTTTAGAAGTGACTGATGCTTTGCTAAGCAAAAGGATTGCAGTGGAAGCTTGGATCCCGTGAGGGTAAAGAGCTGTTTAGGCTATGCATTACGCCCGTCGGTACTGACGAAACCAATGTGACAAGCTCGTCGGGATGCTATGGGGACACCACTTCGTACCTCTGGCACCTTCGACTTTACATTAGGACGTGGGTCCAGTCACGTTTAGAAGTGACTGATGCTTTGCTAAGGAAAAGGATTGCAGTGGAAGCTTGGATCCCGTGAGGGTAAAGGGCTGTTTAGGCTATGCATGACGCCCGTCGGCACTGACGAAGCCAATATGACAAGCTCGTCGGTATGCTATGGGGGCACCACTTCGTACCTCTGGCACCTTCGACTTGGGCACATTGTCATAGTGGTCTAGATACCATCGTCAAGAAGGACTACGGCATTGGCATTGATCTTGCGTTAGTCAAACAGTGGGGGCTGTGGGATGGTTGCGCACTTGGTAAACAAACGCGAGTGAGCTTTATGCAAAAGTCGCCTCATCACGCAAAGAAGCTGCTAGAAGTCATTCATAGTGACGTGTGCGGTCTTATGCAGTCAGCGATTTTTAGCGGTAAGCGGTACTTCGTCACATTTACAGATGAGTACTCTCACTTTACCACAGTGTTCTTGCTACGAAGCAAGTCGGAGGTCTCAGACAATTTCGCAGAATTTGTTGCCTTTGCTGAGACTCAGACCGGCGGAGTTGTCAAAACTCTTCGTTGTGGCAATGGTGGTAAATACACTTTGAGCGAATTGACTAAGTTCTGGGAGCGGCGTCGTATTGAGCAAAAGTTCACGCCTCCCTACACTCCGCAGCTGAATGGGGTGGCTGAACGCATGAATCGCACACTAGTGGAATGTGCACGATGTATGCTATAACATGCTATACTGCCGAAATTGTATCGGGGTGAAGCAGTCATGGCCGCTACCTTCCTTCGCAACCGCTGTCTAACGCGAGGTATTGGTATGGAAAAGTCCCCATATCAGGTTTGGACTGGGAGGAAACCAGTGCTGGCAAATTTAAAGGTGTTTGGCTGCTATGCATTTGTGATAGTTCCAAAGGAAAAGCGTCGCAAACTTAACTCTCGATCGGTACGCTGTCGGTTTCTCAGCTACTCGGAGCATTAAAAAATATAAAATACAAGTATATCTCATTTCGTTTCGAAGAGATTGAGGGTGGCCGTGTACTAGTGAGTCGCGATGCAAAATTTATGGAGGACATGTTTGAAAGTGGGAGATGCGTCCGCCAGAATAGCAGGACTATTGTTCATGATGCTGATGAATTGGTCGATGACGACTCTCCACAACTCGTAGAAACTGATCACGAGAATGAAGAATAAGAGCACAGCGAAGAAACGAAGCCTGGCAGCAAGCGGCCCTAAAAGACTCAATCGCTCGAAAAAGCTGTTACAATTCCAACGCCTAGACGACACAGTCGATACCAATCACTGGAAAAATGTCTGCTACGGCACAAGATTTTGAGGCTGCGTACGTTGTGGATTCGGTGGGAGAAATGCCAACCACGTTCAAGTCAGCGATGAAATCCAACGACGCAGCTAAATGGAAGGAAGTGAGCAGCTTGGAAATGGACTCACTACAAAAGAACAAAACTTGGACACTTGTGCTCCTGCCGAAAAGACGTAAGACAATCGGCAATCGATGGGTATTTCGAGTCAAGGAAAATTAAGGTGGTGAAGTCGCGCGGCACAAGGCGCTAGTGGCGAAATGTTTCGCACAAAATTCGGCATCAACTATGGAGAAACGTTTGCGTCAGTGGCGAAATTTACCTTGATCCGGATTTTGCTAAGTTTAGCTGCCAAGAAGGACTTACGGTCCTCAAATGGATGTAAAGATAGCGTTCCTCAACGGCCAGCTCGATGAAGATATTTACATGACGCAGCCTGATGGCTTCAGTGATACAGCCAATCCAGATTGCGTGTGCAAGTTACAACGGTCGCTGTACGGTCTGAAGCAATCGCCTCGCATGTGGAACAAGACAATTGACGACTTTATGCTGGGACTCGAGTTCAAGAAGTGCAAACCTGACCACTGCGTCTACATGAAGCGTGATGGGCAAGATATGATCTTTGTTGCACTTTACGTCGATGACTTGATTTTGGCTAGCAGTGCCGACAACATGCTCCAAGAAACAAAGAACGCACTCAGCCGCCGATTTGAGATGACCGACATGGGTCAGCTCAAGTACTTTTTCGGAATGGAAACTGGGCAAGACATAGGAAGTGATACTTTGACACTGCGGCAGACCAAGTTTGCCTGCGATATTCTAAACAAGCTCAAGATATAGAACAGTAAGCCCGTCAGGACGCCTCAGGACTCCGGGACTCAAGCTGACAAAGCTTATGTGCAAAGGAGGTTGCAAGCACAACGAGACCATGGCTGGGGTGCCATATAGAAATGCTGTCGGCTGCCTGATGTATCTAATGATAGGTACACGCCCCGATCTCGCTGCAATAGTAGGAGTGCACAGCCAATTTGTTTGCTTCAGATCCATGTCCGACACACTGGCAAGCGCTCAAGGAAGTTTTCAGGTATATACAGGCACAAAATTGCATGGTATCAAGTGGCAAGGGACTTCAAGGCTACTCGGATGCAGACTGGGCTGGAGACACAGTGTCAAGAAGCACCAGTGGCTATGCATTTTTGGTGATGAGCAACGGATGTATCAGCTTGAAAAGCAAGAAGCAGCGCACGGTGGCACTTTGGTCTACGGAAGCCGAATACATGGCGTTGTCAGAAGCAGCACAAGAAGCGGTGTGGCTTAAGACATTCCTAAGTGAGCTCGGTGAGACGTCGATAAGCGATGCGGTTAAGATCTATGAGGACAACCAAGGCTCGATAGCGTTAGCCGAAAATTCGGCATTCCACAAACGCACCAAGCACATCGACACCCGTTACCATTTTGTGCGCGAAAAGGTGGAAGACAACGCAGTGATATTGGAGTATGTATCCACTCTGGACATGTTGGCTGATATCATGAAGAAGCCTTTTCCAGCGACGCAGTTTTGTGTGCTTCGGAGCAAACTTGGTATACAAGCATCTCCAATCGTCGAGTCGAGTCGGAGTGTTGGCGAGGAAGCGGCTCGATAGATCAAGATAGTGTTGCAGATAAACACCTCGAGCGGCTAAGTTGCAAACAAGTTGCTATTGAAAAAAAAACAAGGATGCGCCTCGAAGTGCGCAAAACTAACCGGTATTTACCGGTTGATTACCGACATCGCGCAATAGCGATCGTCTACATGCGACAGCACAGCAGATGGCTTAAAGGTAGCAAACGGTTTGCGAACTAAGGACCTTTAATATGTTTACTTTGCATTTTGCCAATTAGTGCTCACTTGACCTTTACATTAGGACGTCTCGGCTGCTTCACGAGGATATGAAGCGCAAGGAGCAAGGCGGCGATGGAGCCGTGGTTGACCAGGCGTTCATGGTAAGTGACAAGAAGCGCAATGAACGGCCAGCAAAGAAGACTGGTGCGTGCAGTTACTGCGGCAAGATGGGTCATTGGATTGCGGTGCGTCCCTCGCAAATTCAAAACAGCGACAGCAATCCTCGACAACGATTTCAGCGGGCAAATGTTGTGCGAGATGAAGATGCGGACGAATATCTGCTTTCGGTTGAAGAAGCTCAAGTCTGGGTGGCTGATCGACTCAGGTGCGACTCAGCACATGTCGCACTCCAAGATGTTTACGAAAAACTACAAGACAATCGACCCCGGTGTTGTTCAGGCGATCGGGACTGGTGACATTGTAATGTCTATGAAGACGCCTCAACGAATTAAAAAGGGTAAGCTTCGCGGGGTACGGCACATACCGAAGTTATCCCGCAACCTTTTCTCCGTTGGACGCTTTACAAAGGAAGTTGGACCAGTCACGTTTGAAAGCGATGGCTGTTTTGTCAAGGCCAAAGGAATGCAGTGGAAGCTTGGAGCTCGAGAGGGCAAAGGGCTATTCAAGTTATGCATGACGCCTGTCAGTACTGACGACGCCAATGTGACAAGCTCGTCGGGATGCCATGGGGACAACACTTCGTACCTCTGGCACCTTCAACTTGGTCACATTGGATATAGTGGTCTTGACACCATCGTCAAAAGAAATATGGTGTTGGCATTGATCTTGCGTCGATCAAGCAGTGGGAGCTGTGTGATAGTTGTACACTAGGCAAACAAACGCGAGTGAGTTTTATGCCAAAGTCGCCTCATCGTGCAAAGAAAATGTTGGAAGTTATTCACAGCGATGTGTGCGGACCTATGCAGTCAACGACTTTTTGCGGCAAGCGGTACTTTGTCACTTTCACGAACGAGTACTCGCACTTTACCACAGTATTTCTGCTGAAGAACAAGTCAGAAGTTGCCGACAGATTTGCTGAGTTTGTTGCGTCTGCTGAAACTCAGACTGGCAAAGTTGTTAAAGCTCTTCGCTGCGATAATGGAGGCGAGTACACTTCAGATGAAATGGCCAAGTTCTGTAAGCGGCGAGGTATCGAGCAAAAGTACACACCGCCTTATATCCCACAGCTTAACGGAGTGCCGAGCGCATGAACAGGACGCTGGTGGAATGCGCAAGATGTATGATCGAGCACCGGTAATTAACCGGTTAGTCTTGTGTATGTCGAGGCGCATCCTTGACAACACTCCCACTCGACTCGGCAGCTTCTGGTATTTGTAACCCAAGCTTGTTTCGAAGCCACACAAAACTGAGTCGCAGGAATTGGCTTTGTCATGAGGTCCGCTAGCATGTTGGTCGTCGAAATGTATTCCAAGACAACTTAGCCATCTTCAACCTTTTCGCGTACGAAGTGATAGCGAAGTCGACATGCTTGGTCCTCTTATGAAACTGTGGATTCTTGGTCAGTGCAATTGAGCCTTGGTTATCTTCGTAGATCTTGACCGCACCATTCTTATGCATCTCACCAAGCTCGATCAGAAAAGTCTTAAGCCACACTGCCTCCTGTGTCGCTTCTGAGAGCGTCATGTACTCGGCTTCCGTGGACGACAATGCTACCGTGCGTTGTTTCTTGCTTTTCCAGCTAACACATCCGCGGCTCATCATAAAGGCGTAGCCGCTTGTACATTTTCGCGACATCGTGTCTCCGGCCCAGTCCGCATTTGAAAATCCTTTCCGTCCATCCTGACTTGATGCTTGAAACTCGATGCCGTGCGTCCTTGTGCCTTGTATATACCTGAAGACCCTTTTTAAAGCTTGCCAATGTGTCGGACATGGGTCTGCCGCGAATTGGCTAAGCACCCCAACTGCTGCAGCGAGATCCGGGCGTGTGTCGACCATAAGGTACATTAGGCAGCCATCAGCATTTCTATGCGGACACCGACCATAGTCTTGCTGTGCTCGCATCCACCTTCACACATGGACTAAGTCAGCTTGAGACCTGGATCCTAAGGCGTCCTGACAGGCTTGCTATTTTTCATGTTAAACTTGGTCAGAATATCACTTGCAAACTTCGTCTGCTCTGCCGCATCGTCAGTGTTTCAGTCTTGAAATCTTGATCAATTTCAATTCCAAGAAAGGACTCACAGTTTACCAAATGGATGTGAACACGGCGTTTCTTAATGGTCAACTGGACGAAGATATTTACATGGCACAGCCAAATGGCTTCAGTGATACAGCCAATCCAGATTACGTGTGCAAGCTACAATGGTCACTGCATGGGCTGAAACAATCACGACGCATGTGGAACAAGACCATTGACGATTTCATGCTTGGTCTTAAGTTCAAGAAGTGTGATTCCAATTGTGTTTACATGAAACGAGATGATCAAGACATGACCTTCGTTGCGCTCTACGTCGATGACCTGATTCTGGCAAGCAGTACCAGCAAGATGCTTCAAGAAACCAAGCAAGCGCTGAATCGCCGATTCGAAATGACAGATATGGGTTAGCTCAAGTATTTTCTTGGAATTGAAATTGATCAAGATTTCAAGACTGAAACACTGACGATGCGGCAGAGCAGACGAAGTTTGCAAGTGATATTCTGACCAAGTTTAACATGAAAAATAGCAAGCCTGTCAGGACGCCTTGGTCCGGGTCTTATGCTGACAATTCCATGTGTTGGGGTGGATGCGAGCTTAGCAAGACTATGGTCGGTGTGCCGTATAGAAATACTGTTGGCTGCCTAATGTACCTTATGGTCGGCACACGCCCGGATCTCGCTGCAGCAGTTGGGGTGCTTAGCCAATTCGCGGCAGACCCATGTCCGACACATTGGCAAGCATTAAAAGGGGTATTCAGGTATATACAAGGCACAAGGACGCACGGCATCGAAGTTTCAAGCATCAAGTCATGGTTCCGCGAACGTTCGATGATCTACTTCAAGATGCGCAAATGATTATGTTCAAGATGGGACCTCCACGTGGTAGAAGCTAATTGGCTAGAATGGATGAAGCCGGTAAGTAAATCCAGTAGAGTATCCAGTAGGCTTAGAGGTAGCAAACGGTTTGCAAACTAAGGACCTTTAATATATTTACTTTGCATTTTGCCAACTAGTCCTTACTTGACCTTTACATAGAACGTGGGTCCAGTCACGTTTAGAAGTGACTGATGCTTTGCTAAGCAAAAGGATTGCAGTGGAAGCTTGGATCCCGTGAGGGTAAAGAGCTGTTTAGGCTATGCATTACGCCCGTCGGTACTACGAAACCAATGTGACAAGCTCGTCGGGATGCTATGGGGACACCACTTCGTACCTATGGCATCCTTCGACTTTACATTAGGACGTGGGTCCAGTCACGTTTAGAAGTGACTGATGCTTTGCTAAGGAAAAGGATTGCAGTGGAAGCTTGGATCCCGTGAGGGTAAAGGGCTGTTTAGGCTATGCATGACGCCCGTCGGCACTGACGAAGCCAATGTGACAAGCTCGTCGGTATGCTATGGGGACACCACTTCGTACCTTTGGCACCTCGACGGGCACATTGGTCATAGTGGTCTAGACACCATCGTCAAGAAGGACTATGGCATTGGCATTGATCTTGCGTTAGTCAAACAGTGGGGGCTGTGCGATGGTTGCGCACTTGGTAAACAAACGCGAGTGAGCTTTATGCAAAAGTCGCCTCATCACGCAAAGAAGCTGCTAGAAGTCATTCATAGTGACGTGTGCGGTCTTATGCAGTCAGCGATTTTTAGCGGTAAGCGGTACTTCGTCACATTTACAGATGAGTACTCTCACTTTACCACAGTGTTCTTGCTACGAAGCAAGTCGGAGGTCTCAGACAATTTCGCAGAATTTGTTGCGTTTGCTGAGACTCAGACCGGCGGAGTTGTCAAAACTCTTCGTTGTGGCAATGGTGGTAAATACACTTTGAGCGAATTGGCCAAGTTCTGCGAGCGGCGTCGTATTGAGCAAAAGTTCACGCCACCCTACACTCCGCCGCTGAATAGGGTGGCTGAACGCATGAATCGCACACTAGTGGAATGCGCACGATGTATGCTATAACACGCTGGACTGCCGAAATTGTATCGGGTGAAGCAGTCATGGCCGTTACCTTCCTTCGCAACCGCTGTCTAGCGCGAGGTAATGGTATGGAAAAGTCACCATATCAGGTTTGGACTGGGAGGAAACCAGTGCTGGCAAATTTAAAGATGTTTGGCTGCTATGCATTTGTGATAGTTCCAAAGGAAAAGCGTCGAAACTTAATTCTCGATCGGTACGCTGTCGGTTTCTCAGTTACTCGGCGCATTAAAAAAATATAAAATACAAGTATATCTCATATCGTTTCGAAGAGATTGAGGGTGGCCGTGTACTAGTGAGTCGCGATGCAAAATTTATGGAAGACATAATTGAAAGTGGGAGATGCGTCCGCCAGAATAGCAGGATTGTTGTTTATGATGCTGATGAATTGGTCGATGACGACTCTCCACAACTCGTAGAAACTGATCACGAGAATGAAGAATAAGAGCAGAGCGAAGAAATGGAGCCTGGCAGCAAGCGGCACCAAAAGACTCAATCGCTCGAAAAAGCTGTTACAATTTCGACGCCTAGACGACACAGTCCATACCAATCACTGGAAAAATGTCTGCTACGGCACAAGATTTTGAGGCTGCGTACGTTGTGGATTCGGTGGGAGAAATGCCAACCACGTTCAAGTCGGCGATGAAATCCAACGACGCAGCTAAATGGAAGGAAGTGAGCAGCTTGGAAATGGACTCACTACAAAAGAACAAAACTTGGACACTTGTGCTCCTGCCGAAAGGACGTAAGACAATCGGCAATCGATGGGTATTTCGAGTCAAGGAAAATCAAGCTGGTGAAGTCGCGCGGTACAAGGCGCTAGTCGCGAAAGGTTTCGCACAAAAATTCGGCATCAACTATGGAGAAACGATTGCGCCGGTGGCGAAATTTACCTTGATCCGGATTTTGCTAAGTTTAGCTGCCAAGAAGGACTTACGGTCCTCAAATGGATGTAAAGACAGCGTTCCTCAACGGCCAGCTCGATGAAGATATTTACATGACGCAGCCTGATGGCTTCAGTGATACAGCCAATCCAGATTGCGTGTGCAAGTTACAACGGTCGCTGTACGGTCTGAAGCAATCGCCTCGCATGTGGAACAAGACAATTGACGACTTTATGCTGGGACTCGAGTTCAAGAAGTGCGAACCTGACCACTGCGTCTACATGAAGCGTGATGGGAAGATATGATCTTTGTTGCACTTTACGTCGATGACTTGATTTTGGCTAGCAGTGCCGACAAGATGCTCCAAGAAACAAAGAACGCACTCAGCCGCCGATTTGAGATGACCGACATGGGTCAGCTCAAGTACTTTCTCGGAATGGAAACTAGGCAAGACATAGGAAGTGAGACTTTGACACTGCGGCAGACCAAGTTCGCCTGCGATATTCTAAACAACTTCAAGATATAGAACAGTAAGCCCGTCAGGACGCCTCAGGATCCGGGACTCAAGCTGGCAAAGCTTATGTGCAAAGAAGGTTGCAAGCACAACGAGACCATGGCTGGGGTGTCATATAGAAATGCTGTCGGCTGCCTGATGTATCTAATGGTAGGTACACGCCCCGATCTCGCTGCAATAGTAAGAATGCACAGCCAATTTGTTTGCTTCAGATCCATGTCCGACACACTGGCAAGCGCTCAAGGAAGTTTTCAGGTTTATACAGGCACAAAATTGCATGGTATCAAGTGGCAAGGGACTTCAAGGCTACTCGGATGCAGACTGGGCTGGAGACACAGAGTCAAGAAGAAGCACCAGTGGCTATGCATTTTTGATGATGAGCAGCGGATGTATCAGCTTGAAAAGCAAGAAGCAGCGCACGGTGGCACTTTTGTCTACGGAAGCCGAATACATGGCGTTGTCAGAAGCAGCACAAGAAGCGGTGTGGCTTAAGACATTCCTAAGTGAGCTCGGTGAGACGTCGATAAGCGATGCGGTTAAGATCTATGAGGACAACCAAGGCTCGATAGCGTTAGCCGAAAATTCGGCATTCCACAAACGCACCAAGCACATCGACACCCGTTACCATTTTGTGCGCGAAAAGGTGGAAGACAACGCAGTGATATTGGAGTATGTATCCACTCTGGACATGTTGGCTGATATCATGACGAAGCCTTTTCCAGCGACGCAGTTTTGTGTGCTTCGGAGCAAACTTGGTATACAAGCATCTCCAATCGTCGAGTCGAGTGGGAGTGTTGGCGAGGAAGCGGCTCGATAGATCAAGATAGTGTTGCAGATAAACACCTCGAGCGGCTAAGTTGCAAACAAGTTGCTATTGACAAGGATGCGCCTCGAAGTGCGCAAGACTAACCGGTATTTACCGGTTGATTACCGACATCGCGCAATAGCGATCGTCTACATGCGACAGCACAACAGTTGGTTCCGTAAACGTTCGATGATCTACTTTGAGATGGGCAATGATCATATTCAAGATGGGACCTCTACGTGGTAGAAGCTGATTGGCTAGAAGGGATGTAGCCGGTAAGTAAATCCAGTAGAGTATCCAGTAGGTTTAGAGGTAGCAAACGATTTGCGAACTAAGGATCTTAAATATATTTACTTGCATTTTGATAACTAGTGCTCACTTGGCCTTTACATTAAGTTATGAGCCCAAGACCCGCAGACTCTCCACTCCCGCCCCCGCCCCTGCCTTCGCCTTAGCCATGGACACTGCTGTGACCACGACCGCCCGCATCAACAAGTTCGACGGATCGAATTTCCACTTGTGGAAATTCAAGATGCAAATGGTGCTGGAGGAGCGGGACCTATGAAACGTGGTAAGCGGGGAGGTGAAGCCTGAGCACCTGTCGAACCCGTTGGATTAAGCGACCTACAAGCGTAAGTCCCGCAAAGCCATGGCGATGATCTGTCTTGCGATGGAGGACTCGCAGCTGCCTTTGGTTCGATCGGCAAACGGCGCGCATGATGCATGGTCGCGTCTTGAAGGGCATTTCGAGAAGAAGAGTTTGGCGAACAAGCTCTTCTTACGTCGACGCTTTTTCACGACGATGATGGACGAAGGTGATGACGTGCTTCAGCACATCAACAAGATCAAGACATTGGCGGAACAGCTGGACGCAGTCGGCGCTCCGGTCAGCGAGGATGATCTGGTTATCACG
Organism: Bremia lactucae; assembly: GCF_004359215.1. Taxonomy (NCBI): domain Eukaryota; phylum Oomycota; class Peronosporomycetes; order Peronosporales; family Peronosporaceae; genus Bremia; species Bremia lactucae. The sequence goes on from NC_090613.1 coordinate 2,082,254, forward strand.
CTTCTTGCAAGTCTTAGCGAGTCATACGCGTTCCTGATTACGGCGTTGGAGTCAAGATCCGACTCGTTGTCGTGGGAGCTCGTGACGTCTCGGCTTATGCATGAAGATATGAAACGCAAGGAACAAGGTGGCGGTGTCGATGGAGCCGCGCACGGGCAAGGACAAGCGTTTATGACTACGGACAACGGACGGCGCAAGGGACGTCAAGCGTCTGCTAAGGCTGGCAGTGCGTGCCATTATTGTGGAGAACACGGGCATTGGATCGCCAAGTGCCCTGTGCGAATTCGTGAGAATGCTGTTCGGCAACGACCAGCAGAGCGTGCAAACATCGCGCAGAGTGAAGACGACTCTGGCGATTTTCTGTTTTCAGTTGGTGGTAATTTAGGAACCTCCAAGTCGAGTTGCGTATGGCTGGTCGAGTCGGGTGTTACGCAGCACATGACTATTTCGAAAGAATTTATGATGAACGACAAGGATATTTCTCCGGTGAATGTTCGTCTGGCCGACGACGGTGTTGTTCAGGCGATCGGGACTGGTGACATTGTAATGTCTATTAAGACGCCTCAAGGAATTAAAAAGGGTAAGCTTCGCGGGGTATGGCACATACCGAAGTTATCGCGCAACGTTTTCTCCGTTGGGCGCTTTACAAAGGATGTGGGACCAGTCAGGTTTGAAAGCGATGGCTGATTTGTCAAGGCCAAAGGAATGCAGTGAAAGTTTGGAGCTCGAGAGAGCAAAGGGCTATTCAAGTTATGCATGACGCCTGTCAGTACTGACGAAGCCAATGTGACAAGCTCGTCGGGATGTCATGGGGACACCAACTCGTACCTATGGCACCTTCGACTTGGGCACATTGGATAAAGTGGTCTTGACACTATCGTCAAAAGAAACTATGGTGTTGGCATTGATCTTGCGTCGATCAAGCAGTGGGAGCTGTGCGATAGTTGTGCACTAGGCAAATAAACGCGAGTGAGTTTTATGCCAAAGTCGCCTCATCGTGCAAAGAAAATGTTGGAAGTTATTCACAGCGATGTGTGCGGACCTATGCAGTCAGCGACTTTTAGCGGCAAGCGGTACTTGTCACTTTCACGGATGAGTACTCGCACTTTACCACAGTATTTCTACTGAAGAACAAGTCAGAAGTTGCTGACAAATTTGCTGAGTTTGTTGCGTTTGCTGAAACTCAGACTGGCAAAGTTGTTAAAGCTCTTCGCTGCAATAATGGTGGCGAGTACACTTCAGATGAAATGGCCAAGTTCTGTTAGCGGCGAGGTATCGAGCAAAAGTTCACACCGCCTTATACCCCACAGCTTAACGGAGTGGCCGAGCGCAGGAACAGGACGCTGGTGGAATGCTCAAGATGTATGATCGAGCATGCTGGACTGCCGAAGACATATTGGGGTGAAGCAGTTATGACCTCTGCTTTTCTTCGAAATCGTTGCCCAATTCGAGGAATTGTCATGGATAAGTCACCTTACCAAGTTTGGACTGGAAGAAAACCTGTGCTGACAAATCTAAAAGTGTTTGGATGTCATGCCTTTGTAACGGTTCCCAAAGAAAAACGCAGCAAGTTTGACTCTCGGTCGGTACACTGTCGGTCTCTAGGCTTTTCTGAGCATGAGAAAGCGTATCGATTCGAAGAAGTAGAAAGTAATCGTGTGCTTGTCAGCCGCGACGCAAAGTTTATGGAACACACATTCGACAGTGGGAGGCGCGGCCGTCGCAAGAGTGAGGTCGTTGTTCAAGATGATGATGAAGCGACAGATCAGGACTCCCCATAGCACGACCAAACGGACCATTAAGAATCTGCGCAGGAAGAAGAAGTTGAGACTGGCAGTAAGCGACACCTAAGAATCCAATCGTTCGAAAAAGCGACTGAAGTGCCAAGATCTAAACGAACAAATCGTTACCAGTCGCTTGAAGAAATGTCAGCCACAGCTCAAGACTTCGAGGTTGCGTATGTTGTGAATTCAGTGGGAGAAATGCCGACAACATTCAAGTCGGCGATGGAATCCAACAACGCATCTGAGTGGAAGGAGGCGTGCAGCTTGGAAATGGATTCACTGCAAAAGAATAAGACTTGGACGCTTGTGCCTCTGCCGAAAGGAAGTAAGGCAATAGGCAATCGATGGGTGTTTCGCGTCAAGGAAAACCAAGATAGTGAAGTCGAGCGATACAAGGCGCGTCTAGTGGCGAAAGGTTTCGCCCAAAAGTTTGGCATCGACTATGAAGAAACGTTTGCGCCGGTGGCAAAGTTTACGTCGATTCGGATTCTGCTCAGTTTGGCTGCCAAGTACGGACTCATAGTTCACCAAATGGATGTGAAGACGGCGTTTCTTAGTGGTCAACTGGACGAAGATATTTTCATGGCACAGCCGGATGGCTTCAGTGATACAGCCAATCCAGATTACGTGTGCAAGCTACAACGGTCACTGCATGGGCTGAAACATCACCACGAACGTGGAACAAGACCATTGACGAGTTCATGCTTGGTCTTAAGTTCAAGAAGTGTGATTCCGATCACTGTGTTTACATAAAACGAGATGATGAAGACATGATCTTCGTTGCGCTCTACGTCGATGGCCTGATTCTGGCAAGCAGTACCAGCAAGATGCTTCAAGAAACCAAGCAAGCGCTGAATCGCCGATTCGAAATGACAGATATGGGTCAGCTCAAGCATTCTCTTGGAATTGAAATTGATCAAGATTTCAAGACTGAAACACTGACGATGCGGCAGACGAAGTTTGCAAGTGATATTCTGACCAAGTTTAACATGGAAAATAGCAAGCCTGTCAGGACGCCTCAGGACCCAGGTCTCAAGCTGACTAAGTCCATGTGTGAAGGTGGATGCGAGCACAGCAAGACTATGGTTGGTGTGCCGTATAGAAATGCTGTTGGCTGCCTAATGTACCTTATGGTCGGCACACGCCCGGATCTCGCTGCAGCAGTTGGGGTGCTTAGCCAATTCGCGGCAGACCCATGTCTGACACATTTTCAATCTTTAAAAAGGCTCTTTAGGTATATACAAGGCACAAGGACGCACGGCATCGAGTTTCAAGCATCAAATCAGGATGGACTGCAAGGATTTTCAGATCGGATTGGGCCGGAGACACGATGTCGCGAAGAAGTACAAGCGGCTACACCTTTATGATGAGCGGCGGATGTGTTAGCTGGAAGAGCAAAAAACAATGCACGGTAGCACTGTCGTCAACGGAAGCCGAGTACATGGCGCTCATAGAAGCGACACAGGAGGCAGTGTGGCTTAAGACTTTTCTGATCGAACTTGGTGAGATGCATAAGAATGATGCGGTCAAGATCTACGAAGATAACCAAGGCTCAATTGCACTGTCCAAGAATCCACAGTTTCATAAAAGGACCAAGCATATCGACATTCGCTATCACTTCGTACGCGAAAAGGTTGAAGATGGCCAAGTTGTCTTGGAATACATTTCGACGACCAACATGCTAGCGCTGCCGAGTCGAGTGGGAGTGTTGTTAAGAATGCGCCTCGACATGCACAAGACTAACCGGTGAAGTACCGGTAGATCATCGACATCGCACGATAGCGACATCTGCATGCGACAGCACAACAGATGGTTCCGCGAACGTTCGATGATCTACTTCAAGATGCGCAAATGATCTGTTGGCGAGGAAGCGGCTCGACCTGACCAAGAGACTACCAGTATGTACCAGTATATACCGGTAATGGCGTCATAGTGTGACATCAGTATATGACGTCAGTAGATGACGTCACAAGCTTCTAGAAGGTTCTATGAACTATGATTGGCTAGAAGTAATGATTGGCTTAGAGGTAGCAATAGGTTTGCGAACTAAGGACCTTAATATATTTACTTTGCATTTTGCCAATTAGTGCTCACTTGACCTTTACATTAGGACGTGGGTCCAGTCACGTTTAGAAGTGACTGATGCTTTGCTAAGCAAAAGGATTGCAGTGGAAGCTTGGATCCCGTAAGGGTTAAGGGCTGTTTAGGCAATGCATGACGCCCGTCGGCACTGACGAAGCCAATGTGACAAGCTCGTCGGGATGCTATGGGGGCACCACTTCGTACCTCTGGCACCTTCGACTTGGGCACATTGGTCATAGTGGTCTAGACACCATCGTCAAGAAGGACTATGACATTGGCATTAATCTTGCGTTAGTCAAACAGTGGGGGCTGTGCGATGGTTGCGCACTTGGTAAACAAACGCGAGTGAGCTTTATGCAAAAGTCGCCTCATCCCGCAAAGTTTATGTTAATATAACGACTGATCGAGTTAGTCAGCGACTTTATGTTAATATAACGATTGATCGAGATAGTCAGCGACTTTTAGCGGTAAGCGGTACTTCGTCACATTTACAGATGAGTACTCTCACTTTACCACAGTGTTCTTGCTACGAAGCAAGTCGGAGGTCTCAGACAATTTCGCAGAATTTGTTGCGTTTGCTGAGACTCAGACCGGCGGAGTTGTCAAAACTCTTGTTGTGGCAATGGTGGTAAATACACTTTAAGCGAATAGGCCAAGTTTTGCGAGCGGCGTCAAATAGATCAAAAGTTCACGCCACCCTACACTCTGCCGCTGAATAGGGTAGCTGAACGCATGAATCGCACACTAATGGAATGCGCACGATGTATGCTATAACACGCTGGACTGCCGAAATTGTATCGGATGAAGCAGTCATGGCCGTTACCTTTCTTCGCAACCGCTGTCTAGCGCGAGGTAATGGTGTTGCAAGCACAATGAGGTTTGGCTGGGGTGCCAGTGCTGTCAAATCTAAAGGTGTTTGGCTGCTATGCATTTGTGATAGTTCCAAAGGAAAAGCGTCGCAAATTAATTCTCGATCGGTACGCTGTCGGTTTCTCAGTTACTCGGCGCATTAAAAAATATAAAATACAAGTATATCTCATTTCGTTTCGAAGAGATTGAGGGTGGCCGTGTACTAGTGAGTCGCGATGCAAAATTTATGGAGGACATGTTTTAAAGTGGGAGGTGCGTTCGCTAGAATAGCAGGATTGTTGTTTATGATGCTGATGAATTGGTCGATGACGACTCTCCACAACTCGTAGAAACTGATCCCGAGAATGAAGAATAAGAGCAGAGCGAAGAAATGGAGCCTGGCAGCAAGCGGCACCAAAAGACTCAATCGCTCGAAAAAGCTGTTACAATTTCGACGCCTAGACGACACAGTCGATACCAATCACTGGAAAAATGTCTGCTACGGCACAAGATTTTGAGGCTGCGTACGTTGTGGATTCGGTGGGAGAAATGCCAACCACGTTCAAGTCGGCGATGAAATCCAACGACGCAGCTAAATGGAAGGAAGTGAGCAGCTTGGAAATGGACTCACTACAAAAGAACAAAACTTGGACACTTGTGCTCCTGCCGAAAGGACGTAAGGCAATCGGCAATCGATGGGTATTTCGAGTCAAGGAAAATCAAGCTGGTGAAGTCGCGCGGTACAAGGCGCTAGTCGCGAAAGGTTTCGCACTAAAATTCGGCTTCAACTATGGAGAAACGATTGCGCCGGTGGCGAAATTTACCTTGATCCGGATTTTGCTAAGTTTAGCTGCCAAGAAGGACTTACGGTCCTCAAATGGATGTAAAGACAGCGTTCCTCAACGGCCAGCTCGATGAAGATATTTACATGACGCAGCCTGATGGCTTCAGTGATACAGCCAATCCAGATTGCGTGTGCAAGTTACAACGGTCGCTGTACGTTCTGAAGCAATCGCCTCGCATGTTTAACAAGACAATTTACGACTTTATGCTGGGACTCGAGTTCAAGAAGTGCGAACCTGACCACTGCGTTTACATGAAGCTTGATGGGAAGATATGATCTTTGTTGCACTTTACGTCGATGACTTGATTTTGGCTAGCAGTGCCGACAAGATGCTCCAAGAAACAAAGAACGCACTCAGCCGCCGATTTGAGATGACCGACATGGGTCAGCTCAAGTACTTTTTCGGAATGGAAACTGGGCAAGACATAGGAAGTGATACTTTGACACTGTGGCAGACCAGGTTTGCCTGCGATATTCTAAACAAGTTCAAGATATAGAACAGTAAGCCCGTCAGGACGCCTCAGGATCCGGGACTCAAGCTGGCAAAGCTTATGTGCAAAGGAGGTTGCAAGCACAACGAGACCATGGCTGGGGTGTCATATAGAAATGCTGTCGGCTGCCTGATGTATCTAATGGTAGGTGCACGCCCCGATCTCGCTGCAATAGTAGAATGCACACCTTTTGTGCTTCAGATCCATGTCCGACACACTGGCAAGCGCTCAAGGGAGTTTTCAGGTTTATACAGGCACAAAATTGCATGGTATCAAGTGGCAAGGGACTTCAAGGCTACTCGGATGCAGACTGGGCTGGAGACACAGTGTCAAGAAGCACCAGTGGCTATGCATTTTTGATGATGAGCGGCGGATGTATCAGCTTGAAAAGCAAGAAGCAGCGCACGGTGGCACTTTTGTCTACGGAAGCCGAATACATGGCGTTGTCAGAAGCAGCACAAGAAGCGGTGTGGCTTAAGACATTCCTAAGTGAGCTCGGTGAGACGTCGATAAGCGATGCGGTTAAGATCTATGAGGACAACCAAGGCTCGATAGCGTTAGCCAAGAATTCGGCATTCCGCAAACGCACCAAGCACATCGACATCCGTTACCATTTTGTGCGCGAAAAGGTGGAAGACAACCAGTGATATTGGAGTATGTCTCCACTCTGGACATGTTGGCTGATATCATGACGAAGCCTATTCCAGCGACGCAGTTTTGTGTGCTTCGGAGCAAACTTGGTATACAAGCATCTCCAATCGTCGAGTCGAGTGGGAGTGTTGGCGAGGAAGCGGCTCGACTAGATCAAGATAGTGTTGCAGATAAATGTTGGCTAGGAAGTTGCTTGACCTGACCAAGAAACTACCGGTATGTACCGGTATATACCGGTAATGACGTCATAGTGTGACATCAGTGGTTGACGTTCGTTGATTACTTTATAGGGTGATGTCATTAGATGACGTCACAAGCTTCTAGAAGGTTGTATGAAGTATATTGGGTAGAGTATTGATTGGCTTAGAGGTAGCAATCGGTTTGCGAACTAAGGATCTTAATATATTTACTTTGCATTTTGCTAACTTGGCTCACTTGACCGTTTCATTAGGTTATGAGCCTAAGACCCGCCTCTTTGCCCCCGCCGTTTCCTTCGCTTTTGCCATGGATTCTTCTTTGCCTTCTCTTCTCGTATCAACAAGTTTGATGGGGTGAATTTTCATCTGTGGAAGTTTAAGATTCAGATGGTGCTGGAGGAGGGGATGAGGTGAGCGGGGAGGTGAAGCTTGAGCACCTGACGAGTCCGCTGGGTGAGGCGACTTACAAGCGTAAGTTTCGCAAGGCGCTGGTGATCATTTGTTTTGCGATGGAGGATTCGCAGCTGCCTTTGGTTCGCTCGGCAAGTGGCGCGGATGATGCATGGTCGCGTTTGGAGGGCATTTCGAGAAGAAGAGTTTGGCGAATAAGCTTTTCTTCGTCGACGCTTCTTTACGGCGATGATGGATGATGTTGATGATGTGCTTCAGCACATTAACAAGTTCAAGACCCTGGCTGAGCAGCTGGATGCGGTTGGCGCTCTGGTTAGTGAAGATGATTTGGTCATCACGCTCTTGGGAGTCTCAGTGATTCGTTTGCGTTCTTATTACGGCGTTGGAGTCAAGATCTGACTCGCTGTCGTGGGAGCTTGTGACGTCTCGGCTGTTGCATGAGGATATGAAACGCAAGGAAAAGGTGGCGGCGTCGATGGAGGTGCGCACGGTCAAGGTCAAGCGTTTATTGTTGTCAAGGATGCGCCTGGGCGTGCACAAGCTCCTGTCAAGACGAGCAGTGCATGTCATTATTGTGGTGAGCAGGGACATTGGATTGCGAAGTGTCCAGTACGACTCCGCGAGAATGCGCAGCGACAGAGGTCGCAAACAGCAAATATCGCGCAAGTAGAAGACGACTCGGGCGATTTTCTGTTCTCGGTTGGTGGTGATGCAAGTGCTACCAAGTCGGAATGTGTGTGGTTGGTTGACTCAGGAGCAACGCAACACATGACGTACTCGAAAGAGTACATGAAGAATTACAAGAATATTTCTCCAATAGATGTGCATCTCGCTGACGACGGTGTGGTCCAAGCGGTGGGAATGGGCGACATAGTGATGTCAATGAAGACTCCGCGTGGGACTAAGAAAGGTATGCTTACTGGCGTATGGCATATTCCCAAGCTTTCGCGAAATTTGTTTTCGGTTGGCCGCTTTACAAAGGATGTTGGGCCAGTTACGTTTGAGCGCGATGGTTGTTTTGCGGAAACAAAAGATCTTCGCTGGAAGCTTGGAGCGCGTGAAGGCAAAGGATTGTTCAAGCTTTGCATGACGCCTATTCTGATGGATGAGGCAAATATAACAAGATCGATGGGATACCATGGGGACACCACGTCGTACCTCTGGCACCTTCGACTTGGTCACATTGGTCATGGCGGTCTTGATGCTATTGTGAAGAAAAGTTATGGTATTGGCATTAACATTGCATCAGTAAAGCAGTGAGAGGTGTGTGACGGATGCTCACTCGGTAAGCAAACGCGAGTGAGCTATGCCAAGTCATCACCCAATCGTGCAAAGCAAGTTTTGGAAGTCATTCACAGTGATGTATGTGGTCCCATGCAGACGCCGACTTTCAGCGGGAAGCGCTACTTTGTCACTTTTATCGATGACAAATCACATTTTTGCAAGGTGTACTTGTTGAGTAACAAGTCGGAAGTACCTGCCAAATTTGCTGACTTTGTTGTGTTTGCTGAAACGCAAACGGGCAAGCGGGTAAAGACGATTCGCAGTGACAATGGCGGCGAGTATACTTCGCGTGATATGGCCAAGTTTTGCAGTGATCGAGGAATCGTGCAAACATTCACGCCGCCTTACACTCCTCAGTTGAACGGGGTCGCCGAACGAATGAATCGAACATTGGTAGAGTGCGCGCGGTGCATGATAAAACATGCTGGGCTGTCCAAAGAATACTGGGGCGAAGCTGTCATGACAGCTACGTTTCTCCGCAATAGGTGTCCAACACGTGCTGTCAGCCATGAGGAATCGCCACACCAAGTTTGGACAGGCAAGAAACCATTGCTGGCTAACCTGAAGGTGTTTGGTTGTCACGCGTATGTTATGGTGCCAAAGGAAAAGCGTGCCAAATTTGATTCTCGGTCAGTACGCTGCCGGTTTCTTGGATATTCGGATCATGAGAAAGCGTATCGATTCGAGGAGCTGGACAGTTGCCGCATACTGGTAAGTCGCGACGCTCAGTTCATGGAAGATGTTTTCGACAGTGGAAGACGCAACTACTTTCAGCAGGACGTAGTCATCGAAGATGAAGAGGCGACGGATGANGGAAATGTGGTCCTTGGACGGACTACAAAGTGCTACCAGGTGTAACGGGGCACTACGACTTGTACTGCTTCAGTACAAGTCCACTTCGCACTGCTTCAGTTGCGAGTGGTGCCTTACGTTATTTCACGTACACTAGTACGTGCAGAGGAAGACTTCTCTTCAAGGCAACTAGCTTAAAGAGGGTAAAATGAAAACTGTATTAATATAATTAAGTATCTCTTCTATCTATTTTGTGGATGCTAACTTAATTATAACTAATACTAAACATGCAATTGAATTGTTATCTTATC